>NC_071288.1:42851597-43153263 GCF_943734705.1 Anopheles coustani | reverse complement strand
TGTGGTCCGGTGTCGCCCGAAAAACTTTCGCTTTCGCCGACGCGTCGACCTTTTTTTGCGGTGCGTGTGCGGTCAGATCGGTCGTCTGTCTCAAGATCACGACGCTTCGTGTTGATAATATCAGGTGAAAAAAGAAAACCAAATTTCGCCAAACGAGATTCGCACGCGTGGGATCCACGGTGGAGGGGGAGGGGGGAGGGGGTCTCATTTTAGTTTTCAACAACCACCTATCGCCACCGGCTACGCTAAACGTCTTCTGAAGTGTCTCCTTGGGGCGAAGAGAAGATGGAAGAACCGGTGGAGAAAGCTTCCGAAAAAAGTGATCGAGAGTTTTCGGGTGAGCCGTTGAGTGTTTTGGGACATTTTTGTTGTTAAAGCCACGCCGGTAAAGATGACATAAGCCCCCCACCCCGTTCGCGGGGCCCTGTCCCCGGTGAAAAACCAAATAAACAACATCCTCTCTCGTTCGTGACCGTGCCTTGGGGCGGACTCGAAAGATTCAGTCATCTTGGGAACGCACTTTGGGTGCTAATGTCAATTGTTTAGATGAAGCACCTTTTGGCGTATTTTTGATGATCTTCCTTAATTGGGTAAATATGGAATGTATAATTAAGCAACGCGGTTCGCTAGGAATGAGCAAGGGTTTGACCATGTCCAAGCGCCTAATATCCCATTTTGGGACCACTTGATGAAGGTTATTATTTTATTGTACCATTCTTTGTTGTTGCGTCGGTTTGGGGCAACGGGTGGCTTCGGGCGAAGTAGTAGACCCTTACTACGCCACATCCTGACGGCGCTTCCGGTGGTTTGGGAGGTCGCGCACATATCGGAATTTTTCTTAGCACATCGGTCCACGAAGCTACCCGATGCACCTTTCTCAAACAAAAATGCACTAAGGGAGATTTATAATTTCCACCAACAATCGATGACTCCCCGCATCGAACAACGGCTCGAGCGGCTGATGATTGGTGGACAGTTAATGATATTTTATTCAAGCACAACAAAAAAAAAAGCGTGATTGATGAAGCACCAACCAACACCTGTATCCCTACCTAACCGAACACTGGTGCCATTTCCATCGTTTTCATCCAAACCGGACGCAACGGTCCCTGGACGGCTTGGTGTCGTAGCCGCCGATAATGTGAACATCGATCCGGAGAACCGCTCGCCACAGGAAGCAGCCCCAGCCCGGCCCGGGCATCATCTTTCATACATACATTTACATATTTACACATTCCGCTCGCTTGTCAACGCGCGGTATATGCGCTTGGAAATGAGCCGTATTATGTCGGCTGAAGCTGGTGGAATGTGTCTTCCCCGGAGCTAGTCGACATGCTCCAATCGAAACAACAAACACACGGTCGAAAACATGATTCCGGATGTGACCTTTGGAGCCCCAGAGCTGCTTGCCTTCCTGGCAAGCGGCTCGACCGAAGAGAAAAGCAGTTCAAGCACAAGAAGTTCTTTACGGGACCGTAATAGCTAAATTCATGGATTGTAATTTCAAAATTTCAAAATGTTCCAAAAGAAGAACCAAATAAGTTTTTTAAAGAAAGTGAAAGATAAACTAATTTGTAAATAAGAAAAATTAGCTATTAATAATCTTTAACACTAATTATTTGACCCTTTTATTGTAATATATCCGTTACGATTCTACAAGAGAAACGATTCAGAAACTATTTCATTTTTTTTTACTCCACTGTTTTTTTTTTCTCTACGCCGAGCGGACGCAATGACGAGTTGAGTATATGGAAAGTGTACCTTTCAAACGATATTTGCAAATTGAAAATTTCTTTATTAGATCAAATATTCAAAAGGGCAGAAAATAGGGGAAACAAATTAACGCTCCTAAATTAATTAGGTTTGCCCTTGTATCGTTATAATTACCGTTAATAGTTTTTCGCATTACATAGCATGTAAAAACCAGCCTCGCAAAGACCAGCAATCTACCTAGGCAAACATAAATAAACTGTTTCCCAATCAGCCATCGTAAAAGTGAATTATTTACACAAGAGAGGTGACACTGAATTTCACAAACCTTTTGCACGGGTGTTACAGGTTTGATGAAATTTACACCGTTCGAGCCGCGTGAAAGATTAACCGCTCTTTCGAAAGACTTCAACGCCCGCAAAGGCGAGATCGTAAACGGGAGGCTCGAGTGGTTTATTTTAGTTTTGTTTTTCCTTTTTATACATGCGTTGGTATTTTTTTCTTTTAATTTTCCTTTTTGCCATAAATCAGCCAGCTATTGCAGGAGGGGATGGTGGCGTTTATAACGAAATTCGAAATTTTCCGAGCATTCCCATCCGCCCATCGGCACCGCGGTTGGCCGAAATCGCGGCCGGTTCGGACGCTCGCAAATTCAAGTCAATATTTATCTACGCATCGTTCCAGATTAATTTAATTTATTACGACCAATTTTCCATCCCACTGGCCACCGTGGGTGCGTGGTGGCGGTGTGCGTGTGCATTGTTCGGTCCCGCAATCGGGGCATTTTCCAATTCGTCACCACATGGCCGATCGACCACGAGTGTGCATTGGGCAAACGTGAACGCCACAACGTTACGCCACGTTATGCCAAACCGCGCACGCCACATTTGAATCGTGAGCGGCCGCTTTGGCCCACAACAACTCGAGCCCCTCATCTGGCTCGAGATCGTCCCCAAGATTCACGACGCATCGGCGTTCCACCGTTTGCAGCTGCACCCGATTTCCCTCGCACGCACCAAATTCACCTTCATTTCTTTATTTCACCAGTTTGCGACGAGACCTGAGAGACCTGAGCGATTGTGAAGCCAAAAAGAAAAGCTAGCGAATGGGAAAAATTAAGCTACCCAAGGCCCATAATGGGCAATAATTGAATCGGCTCCAATTTCACTCCGGAAACATTGCGCTTCGGTTTCGGCTGGCGGTCAATTTTCACCGTGCGATAGAAAATCGACAATTTGGTCGGGTTAAAAGTGAAACTGCAATTTCACATTACGCACCGTTCCCTCCGAGGGTAGCCACCCTGGTCCCTGGTTTTCTCCGCCGAGGCACCCGAAGCCGTATCATTTCGATCGAAAATTGTGGTGATACCGCGATCGGTGGGGAACTTTCTTCGGCGTCCTATCATCCGGATGAGTTGTCGCGAAAGTGCCCACCATTGCACACGGCAGCGGTGCGTTACGGTTACGCAGCGGCGGACAATTGCCGGTGGTCGACCAATCTCGGTTTTGGTTTTAATTAAAAGTCTCCGAACCGAACGACGATTGGCACGAGGAAGCAATCGTTGTTCGCTTTTTGGTTTGATTGGCATTTAATAAAAAAAATTAAAACCCATTCGACTGAGATCTTCTATCTGAGAAGTCGTAACACTTATCGTCTTGTGAATTATGTAAGCGGGAAAAGTTTTGCAAAGGCTCGGGAAGATTCATGAAACATCTACTTGAGCACTTTATTAACATTTGCGCAAATTTTCTCTGCAAACATTTGTTCGATTTAAACTTAGTTCATATGTTACCAATTTTGAAATTTTTGCAATAGCGCAACAAAACCAACGTAAGCAAACGAATGCAAATGTTTGTTTTCTAAAGGTACCGCCTACTTTCTGATCTTAAGCGCCTCATCTGCCCGGCAAAGCGACCTCTTTCGTGTCCACATGTTGTACCACTTTTTGCCCATTCTTCCAGCGACTGCAGTTTTCTCTGACTCTGATGCGGCTAGGTGTAAGATTTCCATTGCTTTTCAGTGCGTGCAGATGTTTACACGCTTCGCTTGCGTCACAATGCGTAAACCAAACTGCATTGGTTTCGCTAGCCTCGGCGCAAATAATTGGTCATTATCTTTCTCGACTGATGTACCGAACCACCGCATGAATAACATCTTAAGATGTGTCTTAACTCTCCGAAGGGCGTTCCCGAAAAGTCACTCCGATCGGTTTACTGCGCCGTTGCATCACGGATGTTAAGTTTTCTGTTTAAAAAACAAGGCCGCCGATTGAATCAACACGCTGCAAATCGTGACCTAATCGTGACACCAGCGTCCTTGTTGAACTTGAAAACCGGAGCTGAAGCACTCGTTCGGCCGTTGACTGCGGCGCGTTGTTATCCTGGCGTTGGAAGGAGGAAACAGCCGGTCAACCTTGGCCACTGATTAGTCACTGATGGTGGCATTCACGCAGGTAGCAAAATGATACCAATTTCACCGGTAATCATCACCTTTTCCCGGAGCAATATCTGTTAACCCACGGCCATGGCCATGATAAGAATGATGAACCCCGACCGGGATCATCGAGCGGGAATAATCGGAACAGGTTGGGGAGAAATCGGAACATACGTATGACGTACGGGCTAGATTCGTCAGATTGGAAAGCTGTCCCCATGACACCAGCCAAGGTTAAGCGAGAACAGTGACACTTGCGATGACGAAGGTGAAAGAATGTCCGGACCAAGAGGGCTTTTCCTTCAACCTTCTTGAGCTGGGGGAATTTCTGCGAATGGGATGTGACAACCTGTCCACTTGCGAGATCTAGTTTCAAGAGCAAGGCTCTAGGATGAGTCACACAACGCAATGAGTTCCAGTTGATCCTCTCTAGCATAGATGGTTGGAATGGTAAAGTAAAGAATTTGATACTTTGATAACTTTAAAGGCAGGATACACAAGATACTGTATTACGAGTCAATTGAACACTATTCAGTTAAATCCACTTAAGAGGAATTAACATTTTATTTCGAATTTGATAAAATATTTCAAAACTTTCCCTCAATTTTTCGAAAATAAACTATATTTATTTTGCTGTGAGCTGAATATAAAATTGTAATATAAAAGTGGTAAGTTATTATAAACATGCATTCAACTTTTTAATCTTCGTGAAAGAAACTTTCATGAATATTAAAATATGAATATTTTAGTTCATCAGTATATGAACACGGTGGTATGGTCTTACTTTAAAACTGAGATAAATTGCTTTTTGTACTTTTTTAGCAAAAGCAACGTTCGGAGAATGATAAAAAGAAAACTTCAATCTTCGTCAATAGCTATGCTTTTATGAATATTTTAATTAGCAACTCAACAAACACATCGTTAAACAAATTCAGGTCTTCCTGTTTCAATAGTGTTACTTCATTGACACAAAACTGATCGCTTCTTTTAAGCAATAAAAATAATCTTTACATATTTGAACTGTTTTTAAAAAATTTAAAATTAAAACGTTCAAGCATATTGGCACAAGCCATACGAAAGTATATCTCTATTTCATCATGCAGTGTTAGCAAACACCAGATTACCAAAACAGTGTGGCAAAACTGGTACACTTGCACGAAGTTATGCAACAGATCCACCAGCAAGTCGAACAGCTCCATCGCTGGACTTCCAAATGCGGTTGCTATAATTTTAATTGACTCGTCTCGCGCGGTAAAAGGAAGGAGACCAGCTGATCTTCGCAACCCTTTAACCTAACACGTTCCGCCGACATTCTTATCTGCATTCGACACTCATCATCATCATCATCATCCTCACAAGTGGTGCTGATCGCTCAATCATCAGCATAGTTTAGCTCCCAACCATCCCCCCTTCGCCAACGCTCGGCACCATCAGCTGAGGCAGAACGAGTTACCCCTTCACCAAGAACGGCCGCCACTTCCTGACCTTTCCGTTCACGCAATCGTTCGCTCCGTCATCATCGTCATCGGTGAAGCGGTGTTCTTCGTCCCACCGAAAGCATATTTCTGGCCTTGAGCCGCAACGATTACGAAGGCCCTCCGCCGTAAGCATCGGAAGAATACCGAATCGCGAAGGGTCTAACGCACCACCAGCTCCGTCTGATGCCACGGCCATCCTCTCCCCCAAGCGCCCCTCTGCGGGCCGTTTCGCTAAGTGCGACCGGTGCTGAAATGTCAAACTAAATGTCACGCTTCATAGGCGCGGAGAGCGCTTCATGCGCGAGTTCGAGCTTGGGCGCTCCGAGAAGTGGTGGAAAAACAAACGAAATCATAACATCATCGCCTCCGGGCGAGGTGGGCAGAAGATGGATTTTTATATTGGTTGAAAATGTGTCGGTACGGAATTTCAACCAACCAATGTTGATGATGGTGGTAGTGGTGTCGAGGGTGTAATCAACAATTTCACACCCGGTAGCGTTTGCCGGAGATTAGGGAACGGTGCAGTTTTAGTGCCCGGGGAGGGTTACGCCCCACGTTCGATTGAATTGGTTTGCTTTGTCGATGCAGACACGACCGAGCACGCGAATTGAATGTTCCACACGATTCCGACACCCTTCCTGAACACCTTACTTCATTTTACTACTTCAACTTTAAACAAACTTGCAGCCAGTGCCTTAGTTAGGAACCCTGTTTTTTACGCAACCAACGCCCGAAAGGGAATTTCGGGTTGATCTAGAAACTCAACCAACGCTTGACCAAGATGGCGCGACCAGCGAAGGCAACATGCGTTAGTCGGGCTGACATTATGCTAATCGTATCACCGACCAACCAGTTTTTGATGGCGCAAATTTTGAACCAGACCACCGACTCCAACGGGGATACCCCGGCCGACCGCAAACGGGGTTTGATTTTTCTTCCAACTTTTTCTTCTAGTTTCCTTTGGCGACGGTTTAGCGAACGACTTTGGCGACCTTTGGCGGGATATTATACAAGCGAAGCCGGGTTCGCTTGTTGCTTTGTGTCGGTTTCAGGACGTGGTTTCTTTATGCTTTTTTCTTGTGACTATTATTGCTTTATTGAGACGAAATGTTACGCTCGATTAGGCCCAGGACCGGCTGCACGCTCGTCCGAAGAACTGGTGCGACTTGATTTTCCTGGTTTGGATATTTTGAAGCAACGTAAAAAAAAACAAGAAACCAACCTAATTTTTCATTCGTTAATAAGGACGGTCGGTTAATGATGTGCGCGCTTTAGTTTTATTGAGCTAAACCAAACCTCGAACTTTACGAAGGAACGCGTGCAATTAAATTAGTAATAAAGAAAAGATGGATAGATCCGATGGTGTTCTGCTTGGAAATAATTAATCCCTGCTCATCCGCCTGCAAATGGTAGGATAATAACATAATGTAGTGTAAATTATTGCCCCACAATCGACATTCTACCTCTCGTGCAAAATAAAATAAAAAAAAACAATATGTAAACGGCTTGAAAGACAAAAGAAACAACCTGACGATCCCTGTGCCGGATCAATTCGGGTCGCTTAAACTGCAATAAAGTGACCGTAAATTTGATCACCCGTAATTTAACACCGAGGATTGCCAAACGAGTTCTATCGCTTCTCGTAGGTTCGTCGCCTAAGACACGGTGGTTTATTTGATTTAACATGCCAGCGCTGATGCCGGTGGAGGGGCCGATAGTGTTGGCTACAATTTCGTCACAAACCACCCCACGTGTGACATTACCCAGCTGTTGATGAAACCGTTGGAGTTAGGATTTTTTTTTATGTTTCATTTTACGATCCGCGTCACCATCTTCAGCCACTTGATAACCGCTTTCTCGCGGAGGGCGACACACGATGAAACGGGTGGAGGGCTGGGTATTGGGCATCGGAACGACTGCAGCAGGTTCCAGTGGTCGGCCCTGGGCCAGAGATGGCGTGCGTGCGCGCCCGGCACGCCGTTCTTGCAGAACGCGTTTCGTTTTCTCTGGCTCCAAGACTGAACGCCCCTTGTCGGAGGCATTATCGGACGGAGGGAGGTAAGGCGAATAAAAACTAGTCCGAAAGCGAAACTGACAGCCTCTGCACCCGCTCCACCGCGCCCCGACTCCCACGGAAAGAAGCCACGGGGACTGGGGATGCAGAAAACAGAAAAAATATCCATCAACCAGAGCGACCGTCGTCACTTCGGTCCAGTTTCAAGCCGCGTGGACAAGCGCGGAACCATACATACACATACATCGTGCGGAAGGAGATGGGGGAAGGGGCTGCGAGGGAAACACGTTCCCTCCCCGTGCGCCAATGTGGTAGACCTTGAGCGACCGGTGGCAGAATCGAAAGCAAATCTGTTGCCATCTTGCTCTTGGCAGCGCTCGGCAAGCGCGAAGCCGGGTTCGTCGCTTGCCGCCGCGCCTTTCGCTTGTATGCAGCCAGTCTCGCGTGCAGAACGCCGCTCAGAGGTGCCCTGATCTTGCATTGAGGTCGCCCCAATCGCTCAGATGCCATTTCCTATAAAACAAGTAAATGTACGCGGGTTTTTTTCCTGTCTTGCTTCTTTATTATTTCCAGCGTGGCAGCTTGTTTCTGCATTATTATTTCTATAATACGCCTCGCCATTGTCGCTCGCTGCTGGGACGTGCAATTAGAAGCTGACTGCCGAGGGAGAGTCAAAGGTGGAGTTAAAGATTCAGAACACTTCAATGCTCGAACGCCAGCCTCCGGAGATGATTGGGGCACAATTAATCATAGCGCTTTGTTTAATTGTCTCACAATGACTCTCCCGCGAGTGCTCTTGTTGTGATGGAGCGCATAATTCGGGTGTTAATTTGATCGATCGTCGAGGACAAGGACGAACCGTAGCTCAGAGGAGAAGAATGAGTAGCGGTCTGTTTGACAAACGTATCCAACCTTGAACAATTCAGGATTATTTTGAATGGCCGTGTTTTAAGAATCATGTTGGACACTACAAATGACGCAACAATTGGTAGTAATTGCATTTCAAAGAAAATATAGATGAAATTCTACCTTAATTAAAAAGTAAACACTCTTAGTTTAACATAAACATAGAAACCCCAATTTTAAATATCGATGTTAGCGTCAAAGAGATTCTTAAGTTAGGGTTCCTAGGGTTCTTCCAAAAAATATTGAACTCATAGCTCTTGAGAATTTGAGCATCATTAAAAAAGATTACTAACCCATATTTAACATGACGAAACATGAAACTTATTCGTATACAATAATATACAAAACATCACATTGATCAATGTCCAAATTTTTCAAGTTGTTAAAGCAAACATAACCTGTGAAAACATCATCTCGATAAACGATTCTTAAGAGCTCGAAACTCAAATAAGAAACTGAACATACACAAACCTACCCCTTTGATGAACTTTCCAAACTCGATGCTGCCAGCTTAAAACAATCCGATTCTCATTACCGTAACCTTAAGCCACGCGCGCCCCAGCAAATGACTGTTGATGGAGAGGAGCCATCAGCTGTTGGTGTCGAAGCTAACTGATCCACTCATTTTCCAGAGCAATAAATCGGTTTAATTTAAACGCAGCCTCGCAGCACGTCCAAGGTTACGCTTCGCGTCTGATCTAATTCGATTTCTTAAGAACGGCGCTTTTCTCGGTCAGAAATTGCGCCTTCGTCACTTCTACGCGGCCTTCGAAGCGGGTGCCATTGAAAGCACGGCCACCCAAAAGGACAAATCAATTAAACCGAGCCAAAATGGCGGCCGGCAAGAGTTGGGGAAAAGAATGCTCCTCCGCGAAAGAAAGCAAACAGAAACCGAACGATGATGCAGCTCTCCGATGGTCCGATGCTCATGGTGGTGTGCAGTTTTCGCGCCAAGATGCACCGATCACCGACGTGGTTGTTCGGAGAAAGGGGGATAATGTGGCAGGTGGATTGTGGAAATCATGCAAACGGGTGAACAAATCAATCAACGAGCCGTGCGTGTGCATACTTATTGCACACCGGTGGAAGAATGCTGCTCTTGAACCGAACGCTCGTTATAGCTCAGAGGGGGGGGGGGTTTTCAATTTTCGGTTGTCTTAATTTGGCATCCCAGAGGCCGAACGGTTGGACGGCTTGAACACGGAGTGCATGGACGAGGAACGATTTGGAAATTCCGCCCAAATGAGACATTCGCTGAGGTCACACAGATCGGGCAGGAGAAAACGGCTGAGGCACAAAGCAAACAAACCCAGCAAACTAAATAAGTGCCGAAGGCAGCAACTTTGCCCGCATCATGCGCCCCCATTCCTTTTCCACGTACTTCAGGACAAGAAGTGTAAACAAATGTTCGTAGCACGAGAGAGTCCATTAGAACACCCATTGGGACTTCTCTTGTTACGTGCGGTAACGGGACATAACACACTCTGTTTTCTAAACACGTATATGGGTCGGCCAACGCCGAAAGTGGGAACCAGTCCTAGTGGGACGGGACTTCATGGTTTCAAGGAACAACCCACAGTTCCAATAAAGAATTTAAAAAAAGAAAATAATATCTTCTTTTCCATGCTTGAAGACAAAAATAATAATACGAAAATAGATACAATATTTTCGTATGCCATGCTTAGAGCATCAAATAATAACAAGAAAACAGATACTATAATTTCGCGTGTATCACACGACACGATTTTCGATCCGTTTTGGTTAAAGAAGTTTTCAGAAAGATTGATGAAATCACTAAGATGTAAATTTAGTTTTATTTTATCATCTTATTTGGTGATTTCGCTTGTGTTATACTTATTGATACTTTTATTGTAATACAATAACAGTTACATGAAGCTTGCTTTTAAGTTCGTCGCTTTTTTGTTTATTATTCATTAAATTGAAACCCGTGTATAACATCACCACAAAGATTCGAAGAAATAATAGAGAACAAACATGATGGTGTTATACATGTGAAAATAATGTCGTTTATTAAATAAGAGAAAGGATAGATTCTATTGGCATAATGACATTTTCAGAGCACACAAAAGTGCTAAGGGTGAACTGATACTTAAATACCAAAAGTTTAATACGTGAAAAGTGAGGCAACATTCCAAAGGCAAGCATACAGATTCCTTCAAAGAGAAGCCATCTAAGATAAGTAAGAATCAAGCTCTCTAACGATGCGGTATACCGTTGGTTCTATTCTTCATGCTCTGGAACGATCATCCTTTCACTGTACAGGTATCAGAGGGGTTTCGAAAAAGGTTGTGCAGCTTAGCTTATCGAACGTTGGGCACGTCGACGAACCGGTTGAACGGTAGCAGCTCCGACTGGCGCCTTATTTGGTCGATCGATTGGCAGCGATCGGTTGCGGTCGAACGTTCCAAGACTAGGATCGTGGCAGAACCAACCCCTTCGGACTCTAGTTTCCAGCCGCCACAACCCCCACTACGACAGCCATTGTTACGGGTGCACTCCTACTCAGCGTAAGATCGGAACGGAATGTAGCGACCTCCAGCAAGCCCCGCTCCCGCTTCGATCGAGGAGTGGTATGCTCGTATTGTGTTCTCGCCGATCGACGAATACATCGAGGTGACACACTCTAAGGGTGATTCTAAAACCAACTGCGAGGGATAGAGAGGGAGACGGAGTGAATGAAGGGGAATTTCAGTGAAGCTCAGCATCAGGCGTCCCATACAGTGTCGCTTGAAGGTTCTCGTCACCCTGGCGACCAGCCAATCCTCTTCACCACGGAGGATCTTCCACGAGAGCCCCCGCGGGAGGCTGGCCTTCCCCAGACGACACACACCGCGGAGGGCCATGCAAATACGTGATAGATCATGTCGTGTTTCGTGGGGGAGCGCATGCAATGTTGAGAATAATGGCCCTCTTCTCCTGCAGAGGGCCGGTGCACATTTCCTTCCCATCGATATCGACAGCGTGGCAGATATCGATGGAGGAGGAAAAAAGGATTGCCAGAATGTGTACCGAAGCTATCGTCTGCCCTTTCTACAGCTCGTCTTCGGTAGTGAAGGCATCTTCTAGGCCACGACATTGCGACACAACCAACTCAAGGGATAGGTTTGCGATCCTCGTCGTTGCAAACGGTGAATGGATGGAAAATTTTAAACCAATCCGAACACAATCAAAACACTGCACCACACTGACGACACGCAAGCCCTGGGCGGGTGTGCGTTTCTTTATAGATTGTTTCAGGAAAAAAACCCCAAACACCAGCCGACCTGTTTCCCTTCACAAATTCACGCCCAATCAACCTCGACGGGTGACTGAACCGTTCGGCATATGTAAGCAGGCTTTGTTAAAGCTATCGCCCGCACGCTAGTTTCCCAAAAATTAAGTGAAAGAATATCATTACTAGCCCTGCTGTTGGTGTTGTATGGTAATTGGGTATGCCCAAACCCCCCTGCCGAAAACGCCAAAAACGCATCGCTCCCGCTTCACGCCATTTGCATGGAGGATTTAATGTGTGCTTTAGTGCCAACGCAACGGGCTGAGATTCGACAGTGGGAGAAAACAAAACAAACAGCACCACATCAACGAACTTTAAACGATGGAAAGCGTGGCTATGGGAGTAGAATGCAGAATTTCCCAACGACACGGGTGGCACGACAACGGCAACGGCGTTCACGCACGCATCACGTGGAATACAAATAAAATCCAGCGAGCCGAAATTCGAAAGCCAAACGCGACAAGGGAACAGGAGGGATATGAAGAAGTCAGAGTAAGCAGATGAGGGAAGGGGAGCAAAAGAAATTACTTTGGGGAGGTATAAACAAAGGAAACGAAACGACGAAGCAATAGATGGAGAGTTTGTTAAAGCTGCCTAAATAATTAGAAGTTTTTCTTAATTAAAATTATTTACAAAGAAAAAGATTCCGATACAAATTTGAATGCCGGAAATTTTCAAATGCACCTACGAAAATTGAAATTCAAATGAACCAACCAGAAACGGAATGATTTTTTGTGTCCACTGACAAATTTTTAGTTTTATCTCAACGCTAATTTCAGGCATAAAAATCGCCATGAAAAGTTTTAATTAAAACTTCATCCAATTCAAACTTCTCACCATTAAGGAGAAACACAAAACATTGCATAGAAAGCGAGTAAGAAATTATCGTCGTCTTCGAGTCGTTGCCCACCCGGTTCGCCGGGAGAGTAGTTGAACCGTTGCATAATTTCTGCTCTTTCGATCGACAGCGTACTTGCACGCGGCACGGCGCAGAAAAATACAAGACACGAAGTACTAATACTGCAAGCAAAGTAACACGATGAACTAATCCAATGGTGCAGAAGAAGAGCTGCACGCACACCGGTATTGGCAATCTTGCGCGACGACACAGTAAGGGCTCGATAAGCTGTGACGAAAAATCAATTAACTCATTGAAAAAAAATCAGAAAAGTAAATCAAAGATTCTTCTAAGCAAATCAACAAATAATGAGACGCTAAGTTGTTAAGACGATAGGAAAATAAAGAACTAATTTCATTATAGACTTCCATGCTCAACCATTCCGCACATTAAAAGAAAAGACTTCATCCAGCGTTAAGCAACGAACCCACTCGCTAAACTTATGAAATATATAGGCTTTACGTTTGGACTGCCCGCTTGCCATTACGGTTAATCTGCTCGATAGAGCGTATTTTTTGGACGAGGGTAATGCTAAAACACACTCGCTAGCATTAAACTTTTATGCCATGATTGAATCATCGGCCGACCGGCGGACAGATGTTCCGCCGGCTATTCCTTTCGCTTCCTCCAGCAGTGATGCAACAATGGACGTACAACAATGTTTCGGAAATGGTCGGCAAACCGGGTAGCCCGTTGGCTCCAGTAGCGGGGCGCATAAAATAGACCAGCTCGATGGTCAGCGAAACTAGCTTCCTCGAGCAGAAACACTGCGTGGATCGTAACGTACTCCGCAATAAGGGAAGAAAGTCGATTGAATAGTTTCGATTAGATTGACTCCCGGAGTTTGGCTAATCTCCGCCCTCGAAAAAATTGAATGGAAGCATCACAGTTAATTAATTTCTCTTTTAAAGCCTCCCGACTAAACTGCAAACTACTCTTTCTACAACATAATCAAATGTAGGTTTTCCTTTTTGCTTAAAAAACACACATAATATAATAAGCGGTTCTCTGTGGGTTTTAGTTTGATTTGATTTCTAAGAAAAAAACAATGCCGTGTAGAATGGAACGTTTCATAAGCGGACGTGTTCGACCTTTTCCTCGATTGTTTTGCCGTTTTTGACATGAACTCTGATCCAATGACGAGTTTTATCACGATAACTCTCCATTTAATGTAAACAATTGAAGCCCTCTAAGAGCTAGTACCTGTTTCACTTCTAAGACAATAAGCAAGTTCGAGAAAATTGCACAAAAGTTGTTGACTAAATCTAAAACAACAAGCATTCCGTACTGAATAAATAAACAAACCTCCTCGGTGGACCTCCGGAGTCGACCGCAAAGGAAAGTTTGTCTAACTTGATTAAAATAAAAGAAAAGCAAATAACACCGGGCTGCGCTACATAAATCAAACGGTGCAGCCAATTTCTCCCCCGATCGTGCAAAAGACGCCAGGGGTTTCGACTTTCTCCCGCGCTGTCGCTTATCGAATCGGACGTTTGTGTCGTCATCGAAATCGTTGCATGTTTGCCGGACAATCCGAGCTCGCCGGCAAGCGGCGACGCTGGTGCCGATTATGTGCAACGACGTTTCGACGATCCGGACGGAATAGCTAAGTGCTGGTACACACAGACAAATTTCCCGAAGTGCCCTGCAATTGCACCGGCTGCATTTGAGCGGCGGATTATGAGAGAAATGAAGTCATACGGGACAGAAGGAAAGACAAACCGCGGATCGAAGCGGAATGGGTAACACACGCGGGGGTGGATTGATTTTAAAACTAACGTGTACTTACTCTGCTGTGCTGCCGATCTGGGCAGCAGCGTGCCAAGCTGGAGCAGCAGCATCGCCAGACACGCGACGACGGTGGCGGACTTTCGCATTTCCATGCTGCCGCCCATCGTGCCGACCTCGGGCATGGGCACCTACCGGATCGAATTTTCCTTCGATTTTCTTTCGCACTCTCCTGTTTATCTGTTTGGATTTTTCTCCCACTCGGCACTTTCCTTTCCGTGAGGTTTTTTCTTCCCTTCTTTCTTTCACACTGCGCAGGGGAAAACAAATAAAATTATTAGAAAATTAATGCACTCGCAGACACACACAAACACACAAACACAAGTGCACTTTCGCCCGGGCGCACGTTTTGTTCTCGGTTCGTTGGGGCTGCTCCCTTTCTTGCTTTCCGGTGGAAAAGGATTGAGATGGAGGGACAGGGTTCAATCAATCACGGTACGATAGTGTGGCAACCATTCTAAAATTCCCTACCATTTTCTGGCACGCTTCAAGACTGCATTTTCATTCGCTCGTGAAGAAAAACGGGAATGAGAAACAGTCACGCTTCCTTTGCCAAACGGATTGCTATGATTTTTCCTACTCAACATTGAACCTCGCGTCTTGAGTCTACTTCGTTTGATCGCTTGTTGACTCGCGCGCTAAGGCTGTTAGACGCAGATGTTTTACTCCTTAGCGGCTAACGTTGGTGACATTTTTATTTCTTGCATCTGTTTTTCATTCCCTTCTCTCTACCTATCTCTCTTTCTGGTTCCCCTGCTCTTCCCCGGTTCCTTTATCCGAGCTAACACCGCCAACGAATTGCACAATATCGATTTCTCCACGCTCGCACGGCCCGCGGATCGGCGAATCGTTAAATGTACAGGTTAGCCCCACTATATCTGGCGGCCCCACGAGTCACATCCGTCTCGCTTGCGCCCCCAGTCACCACCGATGTGTGCACCTTCCGGCTCGCTCGCTCTACCAGCCGTCAGCCCTCCCGTCCCCGGGGGTTGACTGCTTCGCTTTCGCCGTTTGACTGCCGCCAGGCCCTTGGAGGCAACACGGAATTGCAACACCGTCTAATGCGGTGAACGCCGTTCGGGTTTGTCCCTCGCCGCCGTCACGTCCACCCGGCCAACCGGAACTGGTGGTTTTTGGGAGCGGTTTTTCGGGCAAACAGGTCCACCGACGGACGACAGATTTGGATGACCCGTTGCGTCAACGTGTCCCCGGGATCCGTTACGAAGCTGTGGCGGTAGCACTGTGTCTTCTCCCAAGAGGGAATCAACATTCGGACGACATTGAACAGCGAGCAGAGACACCGGAGTGTAGGCTACAACAACGCGCGGGGCACGGTTTAAGCGATCGTCAAAATGCAGCCCTCGATAGTGCACGGAGTGCATGGAAGTTGCACAATGCAACGCGGCCAAAGACACATACACACACACACAATAAAGCACAGAAAATGGCACGGTACTGACTGTTTGGGGTCCGTTTGGGCCCGGTTCGCACTACTCGCACACACAGTTTCTTCAGTTGCTGCACCGAAGAAAAGGGAAACCTTCTCCGCGGAGAGCATGCGGCTCGGGCACAACAAGACGCAAGACGTGATCGTGAGGGTATGGAGCAACAGGTGGGAGACTGCAGAAGGGTGAACCTACACAACAGAAGGCGGCGATCGGACCGCGAACTGCGCGCGTACGAAAGACACACTTCCCGACGGTACGAGCGAAACTTCGGAACTGACTTTGATCGCGCAGCTGGCTGGCCCTCGAAGTGGCGTCTTGGTGGGATTTCTTGCTGGAACCCGCGAGCTTTCGCGATCGCGATCTGGCCCCACACGCACACTAAGCAAGATGGTGGTTTCCATGAAGACAACGCAGTCTGGTTCGAAGATTTTCAGTCAAAGATCATGCACATGCTTACTTCAGCACGGTTCAATGTTTACGTTAAAGCTTCTTGCGCCGAGCTTTCAAGATCAGAAAAATCTACCGAGAAATATTATTTCGCGTTATGAGGCACAAGAAGAAGAAACGAAATCGACAGCTACCATTTAAACTCCAAAAGAAGTTTGTAAGACCAATATGAGAATTAAAAAAGAATTAAGTAAATGTTATATGGCATCAAAATGTTGGCTGTTTCAAAGTTACTTCAAAGAAGATTGAGTACAAACTATATGAAGAGATTGAAGATCACTCGCGTGGGTTCGAATCCCAACCGAGACCGGTGTGATGTATATCTTTAAACTGCTTCGGGTGAATCTTCAGGTGACGAAATAAAAAGACTTCTTCTGATGTGTGACTTCTCGACGACTGAACTGGGACTGAACTCCTTCGTTCGTCGTGATCTTTATTTTATAGTAAAGGTTTCTTTGTTACAATGGTCATCTGTTTAATGTTATCCTTTCTTGAGTTTTCCTGGTTTGCCTGGAGAAAGACCTTTTTCCTGGTTCCGCTCTCCCCTGTACGAGAGGGCTGACTATCCACGTACACATAGGGAAAAAAGTCTCGTAAGCCCTTAACGGGGCAGGCATGACCAACAAGGTCGTTACGCCAAGAAGAAGAAGAAGATCACTCGAAGTTCATATAATGCACTAATTCAATATATTCCCAAAATCGTGGCGACTTCCACAAACATATGTTTCACTACAAACCACTTTTTGCGTCTTCAATCACACCATACGCGAATAATAAAGAAAATGGCTCAAACATTAACATCAACATTTTCTCATTAAAATAATTGTAACTGGTTTTGGCGTGTAATCAAATGGCGAACCATTTCCAAAAAATCCCAAAATAATGATGCCTATTTCCAATCGTCCGTTTTGAACCGTTACCGTTACCGATTAAGCGTAGTAACGTATTCGCTTGGCAGTGGTACCACCACAACAGCACCTAACCAATCAACAGTTGACAACGTGTAACGACTAACGCCTAACTCTAGTGGTGGAAAAATCAGTTCCCACCGTGATTCCAATCTTGCGATTCAAATCCACCGGAGATCCGGATCTCCGAATCCGAATCCAAATCCGTCACATTATGCTTGCACATTGAATAGGCAAGCTCGTTCGTTTTTATAAATTTTGTCTGAATCAAATCAAGAATCAAATCGTTAGAATCTGCCAAATGGGATCCAAATCTTTTAAATCCGTCAAATGGGATTCGAATCTTTGGAATCCGTGTAGGGATCTAGTCTTCAAGTCATCCGAATCCCCATTCTGCCAACACTACTACCGACGCCATTCTCGCGTCTAACTGACCTAAGCGGTAGCGAAAGAGCAGCGGTAGCGAAAAGTGTGTATTTTTAGGCGTTTCTCGGCAGCCAGCGCCGTTCAGTGTAGTGCAAACCGAATCCCGTCCGGTGGTACCAGGTAGGCACGCAAAATGTTGCTCGCTAGGGGGTGAATTTCCACTAGAAAACTTCCATCGGAAAATGGTGTTTTGAAAAGAGACGCGCAGCGCGCCGTTTTTCTGTTGTCTGTAGCAAACACAGTGCGAGAAGAGAATTGCCGCCCAAGCGGCGTATGTGGGAAGTAGGAAGGGGAAAGTACAAGCATTGTTTTCCGCGGGCTAACGTTTGTGCATCCCAATCTCTAACGCGCGGACATGGAAGTCAATCGTTGAGATAGTGGTTTATAAATGCTATCAAACGGCATTCCAATGCGATTATGTTCTGCTTCTCCCCCCTGCTGGGCAATTAGCATAGCGAGTGAGTGAGAGGAGCGTATGGAAGGTGTTTCTAGGTTTATTAATACCTTAAAACGGGACCCGTTGTCGGGTTCGAGAATGTAACCTCGAAAGCAGTATTCGTACAAAAAACGACTGTCCTTTGAAAAATAATAGTTATTTCTACCCACCGCCTGTGGCATCAAAGTAGTAACCTTTGCCATTTCTCCTGCAGATTCACAATCGAATTCGAATAATCGTAGATCAAAAATATGGAAGGCCGAGGTCGTGGAAAAAGGCTGTCAACGGTCGTGACGGCTCCTGCAAGCAGCAGCACTGCTGCCAAAGAAGCACCAGCAGCAGCAGCAGTGGTGGAAAAGAAGAAACCCGGTCGAAAGCCACTCGCTGCCACGGCACGTAAGCGATCCCCGTCTCCCGTTGCCCCGAAACGAAGACAATCTCCGGCCCGCAAAGCATCGCCTGCTCGTCGAGCGTCCCCCGCACGTAAGGCCTCTCCAGCGCGAAGGGCGTCGCCGGCCCGCAAAGCATCACCGAGCCGCAAACCGAAAACAACCACTAATGCCGCCCCTGCTGCTAAAGCCGTTGAAACGGTTAAAGCGTCCCCGGAAGAGCCACGCCGCTCGGAACGAATCCGCGCATCGGAGGAAAAGGTCGATCAAGTGTTGTCGTCCATGACGAAAAAGAATCCCGTCGACAAACGTCTCTCGGTGATTTTGGATGACATGGAAGTCAGTGGGTACATGACCGGAGAGAAGCAAAGTTCGCCTGCGAAGAGTCTAACGCCCAACACGAGCCGACGCTCGAACGCTATCACGCCGACGACGACGGAGCGTAGCCGTGCCACGCTGTCCCGTTCGCTCAGCGTCGTCCTGGACGACTACTCGGATCAGGAAGAGGATGATGGCGACTTTCAGAGCTTCCGCCGGACCGCGGATAACAACGGTGTGGGTGACGGCAAGTCATTCGCCCAGCAGAGCGTCCCAAAAATGGTCGTTAAACAACGACTGGTCGAATTCGGAGGACCGCTCGGTGCTGCCGCTTTGGTGGTGTTGATTCCGCTTTTCATCTTCACCAACAATCACTTCTGCTCCGGTGCCGTCCACCGGGATTGCCGATTCGTGCTGCCGAAGAACTGGGACGAATTCCGGACGCTTTCAACATACATGAACCGAGAGATCGGCATGCTCTACGGGCTGTTCGTCGCTGGCGTTGCCCTGCTGACAGCGCTTCCGATTGGCAAGCAGGTGAAACTCGCTAACGACACGTATACCAAGCGTACGCACATCTTCAACGGCCTGTTGGTTGCTATGCTGACCGGGCTGGGTGTGTTTGTTGCAGAATACTGCTACAAGTACCCACTCCTGTCCGTCGTCAGTCGTGGCTACAATCAGCTGCTGGTGCTAAGTCTCCTAACGGCTCTGGTTGGCGCATTGTTTTCCTTCCTCATGTCTCGCTCAGTCGACGATGAGCACTTGAACCCGTACGCCAAGACCGGAAACGTTCTCTACGATTACTTCGCCGGCCGCGATACGCACCCGGTCGTGATGAACGTGTTCAATCTGAAGCTCGTCACCTATCACGTGGCCGTGGTGCTTGCGCTGCTCTTTAACTCGATCATTCTCTACCGCAATCTGCACTTTGCCACCCTGCCGGAAACTCTCCTGGAAGCGCCCGTTCACGAGCGCCTTCTCTTCGCCGTGAAGAATCTAACCTGCGAAACGGTCCCTGTAGCTGCGGCTGGTCTGACCGTCCTCTATCTGCTAGATCTGCTCGCCTACGAGCATCATTTGGCCGCTTCGTTTGAACTGCAGGCCCAAGGATTCGGTGCCGAAATGTTGCTCCGGTACGCCGTCTTCCCGTTCGCATTGACGCAGCTACCGAAGTACGTGGCCGCGCACAAATTCACCGACGTTCCGCTGTGGGCGGTGCTGGGCTGTGTCGTGGTCGCCCTCGTTGGGCTGTACGTTAAACGTTCGTCGATGCGGCTGAAGTATCTCTACCGTTTGGACCCACTGGGAGAGTTGGCATGTAAGTATTTGAAGCATAACTCAGGCCCTTGAACCGAGGTCATTTAACGCCATTGAACCGAATGTTGAAAATTTAATACTATTTTTGTTACTTTTCCAGGTCTGGAAACCTACCCAACGTACCAAGGACGTCGGCTGCTTGTGGCGAAATTGTGGCGCTTCGTGCGTCAACCGAACTACCTCGGAGACATTCTGCAGAACCTGGCCCTTCTTCCCCTCTTGTACTGGCGCTTCGCATGGCCACCACTGCTATCGGTTCTGTTCATCGTAAGCATCCTGGTGCACCGGGCCAAACGATTGACTGAACGCAACGCCCGGAAGTACGACACGACCTGGCACCGCTATTGTCTAACCGTCCCGCGTATGATTGTCCCACGCGTCTACTAACCTTGAAACTTGTCGTTCTTTTATTTAAATGTTTTATTTTTTACTTCGTACGCTCACCCAATTTGTATGTGCTTCTTTAGGGTATGGTAATTATTTCGTTTTAATTTGCAAATAGAAAACGACCCATTAATCCGTACTACTCCGTGCATGTGAAACCACCTGTAAAAAGTCTGCTCTCTTATATCTACCCATACACACACGTCCCACCGGATGTCCGCGATAGAAAATGATTTCCTTTTAATTTGTAATTCCTTGCAAAGATTCCACATCGTTCGAGTAACATTTCATATTCTTCAGATTTCCGATGAGCGTACCCATTTCGTTCAATGTGTGTTTGTGTGTAGAAAATATTTTTTTTTTTTTACAATTCGTTTGTTCTTATTCGTTCGTAAAGAAAATTCTCCTTTATGTATCTTTAGTAAACGATTGTTAGATACAAAGGAGTGGAGTGTAGATGATTTAAAAAAAATAGGCAATAAGATTACTGTACAACACGTACTTTTAAGAAAAGGTAATCCATAAGAAAGTAGAACGTAAGGAAACGTGCTATGTAGGCGGAAGTAGATGGGAATCATTTAGCAATACAAATACACTAAGGGAAGCGTTGAACCTTTTAACATGGATAGGTTAAGGATATACAAGCGATCAACTCAAGGCACGCACATCTCAAAGCATTTTTAGATTTCAATTATTAAAAAAATACTTCACGGTCCGTTTAACACATTGACATTGCAGTAAAACTTCAGTCTGCTAAAGCCTCGGGTCATGTCTACTCATTAAAGGCTTACTAGACTTTCTTCGTACGTGGATAGTCTGTCCCCTCTCGTACAGGGGAATCGAACGCAGGCCAGCACGGTATGGCCCAATTGACTAACCGCTTCTGTTGCTTTAGAACTAAAGACCAATCCACACTCAAATAGTTTTTCAGATTAAATTTGATTTTACAAATAATCTCATCAGCTCTGACTCTTAAACCATCAAACTCCCGAAGGGGGCCGGAAATCACAATACAAGCAGGCAGGCAGAGGCCATATTGGGAGGGAAAATGTTGCATTTTTTCATTGGGGAAACTTTTCTCAACTCATTTTTTTTTTTAATTTGCTCTGTACAAAGCGGAACGGAAGAGCATAAACAAAATAGCTTATAAATTTTAAACATTGAAATGAAATAGGAGAGTTGTATATTTATAAATTAAAGGAGGGAGAAACTCGTGTCTGCACAATGCTCTTGTAGAAAACGAATCAAAAACTCTCTCTTTGCCAATAGAATTAGGTAATTTTAAGTGATAGCAAATAAAATAGGCTCAATGCCAGGAGTGAAGATTTTAGATAATAAAAGAAAAATATACAATTCCGTTTTGCAAATTCTGTTTGTAGTTACCGAATCTTCTGTTTTTTTTTTTTCTTTCTAGGTTCCTTCAGCAAAAACATCAACTATTTTTATTATCTTATTGTTATTCAACTCGCTTTACTTCAGTCATTCGAGTGTTAAGGAGACGAAAAATGTTAAACGTAATTAGGGGGGTTTTAATGGTCGAGAATACATTTGTCGCGTTCGATAGAAACAATACGTTGCATGCATATCGTCGGAATGTGGTTTTAAATTCGTTTCGGCAACGATCCGGCATTAAACTGAAGTGTGTTCAATTGAACGAGTTTCGATGCAGTAAATTTTTGTTTTCTTAAGTTAGTTGTTAAAATTACGACCTACAACTAAGTTACGGTGAGTTCATGCTTGCCATCCTTCTTTGTTAATGCATGCAGTTCAAGCCTGTACGCTTATTGTCTCGGTATCATTGTCAATGGGTAGAGTGTTAGTGTTTTCTCATGCTACACTGCCTTTCGTTTCGTTTTGGTTCGTTTGGGTTTTTTTGTTGTTACATAAAGAGAGGCTTTGAATGTCTGGTGAAACCTTTCAATGCTCGTACGGGTTACTAAGTTGGCAACACATCTGCCCAGCTTTCTGAGCATTGTTTAACCAGCTATATTTCACCCGGCAGCTTTGATGGCCTTATGACGCGCACTAAAGGTAAATCCGGCGTAAATCGATCGGCGAGGTGATCATGCTACACTGCGGACAGAGCTTTTTCGCTCCCAGCGTGTGCAGCCAGCACTCCTCGCAGTACACATGCCAGCAGCAAACGGACACGACCGGTTTCCGGAAATCGTCCATACAGATGAGACACTTTGGCCGGTTTCGAAAGTATCCCTCGTACTCGCGTATTTTCGCCTTCAGCGATTCAACCACTCGACTCTCCGTGGGCTCAACCCCCGGTCTCAGCGGTTCGTCCATAGCTTCGTCCAGTGGCGGACGAACGGCCGGGAACGGTGCTGTCTGCAGTTTACTCGTTCCCTCGCCGGGGTTATCGTCGGCCGGTCGCTTGACCGTCGGTGGTTCGTTGCCAATCACCAGTTCCCGAAGCGTTTCCGAAGATTTGCTGTCACCCGAAACGACCACGTCCCGCACCGAGTACTGCGGGGGTCCGTACACTTGGCTTTCGTCACCGTCCACGTTCAGCTCATCGTCCGTATCGTCGGCATTTGTGATACGCACACCGAGACTCGCGTGTGCTCCCGCCCCAAGCAGGCTGGTGACACGGGTGCGCTTCTGTCCTGCCCATTCGTACGTGTCGAAGGATTCTCCCTCGACGTCGATACTGGCGTCATCATCATCGTCATCGTCGTCATCGTCGTCCCCACTGCCATGGTTCCCCGTTGTTCTGGTGCCATTGCGCACACTTTCCGACTTTCTTAGGCATGCCTCGACGTGTAGCGTTATGTCGTCGAGGGTTGCTTTGTTACAGATTGGGCATATGTTGTCCTCCGGTTTACGCTTTCTCGATTTCATCTGTTGAATAGTAGTAAGAAAATTATGTGTTTCCATTTGCGGTATAACATTACACTTACTACCTTTAATCTTGCTTGGCGATTGTTCTTGATCTTCTGGTACGTTCCCCAACATTCCTCGGGGCCGACAATTCGTGTCGCTTCTTCGCTACCGTGCCCATTCGAATGGGAAACCGACGGGTTGCTGCTAGCGTGACTAGGTCCCTCGCCATTGCTGTAGCTTGTGCTAGGATAGGTCGCATCTTCACCGGCACCCCCGTATGCGGTCTGTTTCTTCGGCTTCAAAATCCTCTCCAGTCGGTCCACTTCAACCGCAAAATGATGGTCTATTTCATTAGCACGCAGCGTCACGCCGCAAATGGGGCAGCACATTGGATTGGCTTTAGATTTGCGCTGCCGAAAACCCCGACCGGAATGTTCGGGCGATTCACCGACTTCCATTTTTGTTTTTTTGTTCGGTGCCACAACTCTACCACAGCCACGCCGAGCGCATACTGGAGCTTGAAGAGATACTCGTCACAGGAAGCTCTGGTGCGGAAAGTAAGGTGTTTTTGCTGGTGGAAAAATGTAACACGATATTCTTTTTCCTGCCCCGCCGCGCGTAACAATCGTGTGTTTACATCGGCTAAATGGTCCTATTTGTTGTCATCGATCAACATGTATTTTTGCTCGACGAGGCGAACTATAGTGACGTCAGATGTTCGCCTTCCAGTGTTGCCAGACTAGACTACGTAGATACCAAACATGTGCAATTAAACAAAACAAACCCTAATGTTGCTTATTATCTATTTAGCACTCATATTTGTAAATAAAGCAAAATGTGATAAAGAAAATTAGATTTATCTGCAAACAATAAAAGTTTATTTTGTAATTTCAATTTCGTTTCACTGTCACCTTTTGTATCGACCAACTGTCAAATAGTTCACAATTCAGTCTATCTTCAAAACATACGCTCGCTACTCGCATTTCGTGCTTCACTCCCGGCACATTCGTACGTAAAGAATCACATACTCGTAAAAGGCCAAGTACAATAGTTTTCTCGTATAAAAAGGCTCATGTTCGGAGCTCTTCAGTCATTTGGGAAGCTAGTGTCCACAACTGCTTATTACTGCTCCGCCGGTAGCGCCTTACGCCTCAACGGAAAACAGCTGATCTTCCCCAACAACAGGGCAAAGTACACCCCCAGAATGTCGTCAGGGACAGCAACTACGAAAGAAGCAGGGACGACCACGACGACGACGACCACGGAATATTCCATAGCGTTCGTCACAACGCCGGACATCAACGCGTCGAACAAGCTTGCCCGGGGGCTGGTGGAGAAGAAACTGGTCGCATGCGTGAACATCATCCCCGGGCTGACGTCAATCTACGAATGGGAAGGAAAGATAAACGAGGATCCCGAGTACCTGTTGATGCTAAAAACACGCACCTGTCGTATGGAGGAGGTGATACGCTTTGTGCGGGAAAATCATCCGTACAGCGTGGCGGAAGTGATATCGGTCCCGATAGCGAGCGGAAATGCACCGTACCTGGAGTGGATAGGGAAGATCGTTCCACAGTCGGGCCATCCAAACTAGCTGAATCATTAAAAAAAATCTTTTATAATGGGTTTTTTAAACGGTTTAGAAACTTATCCAAGGGATTTGGTGAAGCTCTCTGGGAAAATGAAATAATACTATTCAAAATGATTTCTTGTGGTGTATGCACTATGGTTCGTAAATCTCATAGACAGAGAGGGATTAATAGTGAATGGGTTTTTGTTTTTGAATTGAAATAAAATGTTAAGTTTATTAAAAAAATGGTTGTTCCGTATACTATAAATTTAAATATTGTTGTTCGACAATACTTTCGACACAACTGACTATGGTAGCGTAGAAAAACAAATTCCTTGAATTGAGAATGTCATTTATTCTACACTTTTTACATATTCATCAGAAATATGTTTCCGTTCGTTAGGATCGGCGAAGAACGTAGGATCAGAACAGAGAAGCGCATTTCTGACCAGCAGGATTTGTTTGATTGAACAACAACACTGAATATAAACCCGTTTACTGACGGTTCTATTCATCCCCATCCGGTTCTTCGGTCGAACGGTTCTCCGCTGATTGTTCTGAACGATTGCCGTCGTTCTGTGCTTCATTTTCCACCGGAACCGCAGCTTGTTGGCGCATTCGTCGGAGCACGATGCGACCCTCGTTCTGCTCACCCGGTGGCGGACGATTTCGCAGCGAATGCAGACAGGCCAGCATCCGGATCATAAACGATGCCGGCACCGTTATTGTATCCCTCGTTTCCTCCAGCATCACAGCATTTCGTTTGATGAGCTAGCAAAACAAAAACAAAAATAACAAGTAGATGCACGATGAAGACTCTGGGTTGGGTGGGAAAAGGGTTACTAATGTTTACCCAATCATACTTACATCATTCGCTGCGTCTTCATCGAAGCAGCTTTCCTCGGCAATCGGAGCCCACAGTTTCACGTCGTAATCGATACCCGAGGAGGCCAGCAGCGGAAGTGTCGGGTGTGGCTGAACACAGTTCACGACATGATTGTCCGCTTCCATCAGCATCACCAGGCGGCCGGAATCGCGCTCCCAGGTGAATATACCACCGCAGTCGGACCCGGACATGACGTAGTTGTCACCCCAGAAAGTAGCCTCTTTGATCATTGTCCTGAAAACAAACAGAAGGAATTGTTTCAAAAAGAAATTTAAATAATGGAATAGGACATTGGCAGTACTTACCGGGCATTACGGTGTCCGGTATACTTCTGTACGACATAGTCGTACGACTCTTGCTGTAGCTGCACCTCCGAATTATCCTCATAATCATTGTCCTCCGCATCCTCCTCCGTTTGTGCGGTACAATCATCCAGACCGCCAAGTGCTCTATCCTTCCGTTGGTCATCGGTGGCACCGTTTTCAGTTTCATCCTCATCGTCATCATCATCATCATCATCGTCTTCATCGTCATCGGAGTGGAGCAACCGACGGGCCATCCCACTTCGACGGGAGCTTCTTGTGCCCGAAGTCGAAGGTTGCGGTTCGGATGGATCTGGCTGCACTCGCCACTGGAACGAACTGGAAACGCCTTCTGCTCTAAATCCTCCTTCCTCAAGTGAATCCTCCGGCAGAGCCCCAGCATCCTCCCCTCCTGTTTGCAAGTTACCACCATCAGCAGCCCGTTCACCCGTAACATCATCTGTTAGTGCTGCTTGTTCGTTCGAAACCGGAACGTGCCCTGCTAGGCCAATGCGTGTACGAGGATCGGCCAACATGCGCGACAGAACCTCGGTCATCCGGTGCATGATGGTCGCCTGTAGCTGCGGTCGAGCTTGGCCTGCCCCAAGGATACGGGTAGCCATCTCACGAGCCGGCCTTGCCTCCGGACCAGTATCGGACCAATCACCACGCAACCGCAAACGACGTACTGGGGGTGAACCGTCACCCAGATGTGGTGGCTTCTTCTTAGATCCTGCTCCCTGCGACCGCTTGTCCTTGTCGTTGGCTGTGGTGCACGCACTGGCCTGAGACGCACCCGGCTTGCAAAGCTTTACATCGCTAATGCCGGCATGTGTCACATCAAACAGGTACAGATGGTCGGAGGAATAATTTACCAGCAGCTGCCGTTCGTACCGATCGTACTCGAGGGAAGTGACGCGGAATGGACGTTTCTCGCGCGACGGATTCGTATAGGTCTTCACCGGAATAGAGTATCGATCACCGTTTGATCCCCCGCCGATCTGTCCCACTGCCAAAAAGCGTCGATCGTATATGCGCACGTGACTGTCCGAGCTGCCGGTTGCGATGTAGTTGAGTGAAATCGGCGCAAGGGACATGGCCATCACGGCAGCCGGGCTCTTGATCAGCACGTTATCGGTGCAGTTGGTCTTGAAGCACTGCGTGGTACGGCGTAAGTCGTACAGGCGCACTGTGCCATCCTCACCGCAGCTCATAAACGAACGTGGCTCCGTCGGTACCGTCATCACCTCGTAGGTCGTGCCGTTGTTGTGGCAGCTGAAGAAATTCATATTCCGCTTGCCGGTCTCACAGTCGTACGACTTGTGTAGATGGGTGTGCAGTACGACACCGTCCCCCGAGCACGAGACCACCTCGCTGTTTTGCGATTGCGGCAAAAACCGTGCACTAAAAATGTTCGCCCTGTGCGTCGTCTTCGTACGATACAGCTGTTTTCCCAGAAACGGATTGCTAACGGCGATGTGCTGATCATCCGAACCGGACAGCAACAGCTGACCGTCGTCACTCCACACGATCGTATTGACGCAGCCATTGTGGGCCGGCAGTACCTTCCACCGTTTGAAGCGACGCAGCAGATCCACGGAATCCTTCGTGTGTGCCCTCAGCCGGTCTCTGTAATGTTCGCCATGTACCGCCCCTCCCTCGAACAGATCGTAGAAAACACTTCGCTTTCTCGAGCTTGGCATGTCTGGGACCGAAATGAAGCTGTCCCTGTGACGATTTTCAGATGTTAAAGATTTTAAACCAACACTTTTGTTGTAACGCCGAGCATCCTTTCCATTACACCTTTGCTAATCGATTAAAATACAACGTCTCGCTACTTCTTCGACGTGTTGTTATGGTAACGGATAGTTCAACGTAGGCAGTCCTAGTCACTTCGGCTACTGTATATCACTTATTATTTGCGTTCGTGCGTTAGACAAATCTTTTTCGTCGGTTGGATTTGGGTACAGTGACGGCACTAATCATGAAGCAAACGGGACGGTAGTCGAGCACTGCAACCATCATAACGAGGAATTCTTCATACTAATTTCAGCACACTGCGAAATGATCTGAAATGGGAAAGAAAAAACAAATTAATGCATGCATATCCATACACTAAGAGAAACCCATCAAAACTAAAACCAATTATATTTTCGGTCAGCGAGTGATGGTCACTAAAATAAAAAACAACAAAATAAAATTTTAAAAATATTGTTTTCGAGCAATGCATTCGTGGCAATCATCTTTCATGGCCTGTGATCCGAAGCATTCTAAATTGCGCGAGAACACAACATATGCTAATATTAGAACACTTTTACTTATTTTTTGAGCCACTGATGTCCTCGCTTGCTTATATTTTTAGAGACAGGCAGTCTTTTTTCCCTTCAAGTTTATGTTTGATTTTCGGCCTAGAGTTATACCACTTTTCTTCACATACTTAATGTACATCTCCTTTCATTTATGAATCGAAATAGTTTGATTACTCTTTTAACCTCCCTTTTGTTAGAGACACTGCTTGTGTATCGCAACTGAGCTATTGATCACCCCGGAAAATTGTGCACTTTATCGATTTTATGAAGTAACAGTAAAAGGTTGGGAAGGAAAAAGTGTTACGTACCTGGCTATACCGTTTCGCTTAGACATTCAGCTCAAACGAATCCGAATTATCCATCTTTAAGCAACACGTAATTCTGATCTGATTTGTTGAGGTGGCCGGACGGCGCACACAGCAAGTGAAAAAACTTTTTGCGTCGAGGATTGTTGTGCATTGACAGCTACACCATCATCAGCTGATTCCAAAGTGCTAAACATCCAAAGACCGTACGCCAAGCGAAACCTCTGTGTTATGACGGCCAACAAACATACGCACACACGCACATCGCATCGGGCTTCGTCGATTTATGATCTACGTATTCATTGCAACCGGAATGGTTTATGGAAGAATTTATTTCTGAATATGGCGTGTGGTGCAGTTTTGAGTCAATAAATTGCATACTGCTTGATGGATTTCATGGCAAGTTAAGTGCAAGCTGGACGTTGTTTTCATTGAACACTTGTCGAGTATGGGACACGGTAGTGTACGTGATCTTCGATTTTGAATGTTCTTTTTCGCCCTGGAGGGTTGCCAACTATAGTTTGACCGTTTGTTCCAAACCCTGTAAACCTTTAAATTTGATCCATCGTCAAATTATCAAGCGCGATGATAATTTTATTGTTCATAAAATGATTTTTCCACAAGTTATTCAGCTAAAGTACGTGCAGAAAACAAATTTGAATTTAAAATGTGTAAAGTTCTTTACTGGCAGCACTGCCGGCCGTTATAACGGGCTCTGTTTGAAATCGATTCGAGAAAATGACAGTAACCATGTTGTACGGCAGGACAGTTGGCGTCCATGGTGTAAAAACCATAGTTGGCCGAAAATCCATACGTTCGCTTCGCAACCGTAAATCGTTAAAAGCTTTGTGCAAAGTGAAACATCCGTCGCGTCCCACGATGAGCAAAAAGGCTGTGGTCAAGCGTACCATAAGCCTGACCAACGTAAGCCAGACAACGAATGCGCAGGCGAGCCGGTGTGAGGAGCAGCTAGATGAAGCGATCTACCGGTGTCTACATTCCCTCACCAAACGGCATGAACCGACGAAGGAATTTAAGGCCCAGTTTAGCCGCGGGGCGTTCCTGAAACCGAATACGAAAGCCTTCATCCAGGTGATGCACTATCTATTCAACATCTACGATGCCCGCGAGTTCCAGAAGCGGTTCTACTGGCCGATCTTCGATAAGGCAGCGGAGAATGCATTCCGCACCGCAACCGTCGAGTACGCGAACTGCCTGATCGAGCAGGGAAAGCTGACCGGGATCACGAAAATCAAAGCCCATGTCGTGGTGCTGCCGGGGGGAATGAAATTCATGAAATTTCTCCTTTGTGTTATTCGTTTGGTGCTGCAGGAGGAGTTACGGAAGGCGAAAGGTTCTACGGCGGACGGAGAAGTCCTTACAAAGCAGAGCATTGCGCAAATGATCGATAGACACAAACGCTGGACCCAGGCAAGTAATCAGATTCATGCGATTGTAAAAGAAGAGGTCGCCCTGCTGACCAAGAGAACGGAGCAAATTGAGCGGCTCATCGATACGATGCTTATGGACAGTGAGCTGGCAAAAACGATTACTTACGATAAACTGATCCAACTGTGGGCAGTGCTTATACAATCCCAATTTAAAGAACGACAAAGTCTTCAGCAAAGAACACGGATCGTAGCAAAGGAGTTTGAAGCTATAATCGAAAAAGCGGAGGCAAAAATGAAGAAAAACGAACTACCACTCCCATTCGCCAAGGAACAGCTGCAGGCTACTCTGAACAAGGTGGTTCAGCAAAAGCCTGACTGGGACCCCGTCGCCCAGCAGGTGTTCGATGAGAATGGGGCGCTTCATCCGATTAAACTTATCCAGTTGTTCGAACTGGCGTTGCCGTCGGTTGAGCAGTTTTTAAGTAATTTTTGCTTCAAAGAACAGGAAGTTATAAAATTTGAACAGAAAGAGTTGTCCAAGGTGGTCGTAAAATTGGACGGTGTACGCCAACAGATGGACGTTCTGCAGCGCAGCCTGCCCATTCTAGACGATTTTCTGACGTTGGATCTCCACCGTAACGAGGAAAGTCCGGAAGTGGCAAAATGTGATAACTTTGCTATTAAAAATAAGCTTTTCTGCACACCACCGATTGTTATCGATTTCGATGGTCACTCGGATGGTGCGTTTCCGGTGGCGGGCAAGACAAGTCAACGATTGGCACTGTTGAACAAGGAAGATGTACAGTTGATGAATGCAAGAATGAAATTGCTATCCACGAGCCTATATCAACCAAGAAGCCCTAGAACACAGCAGCATACATTGCCAATTAAAACATCGTCCGAAGCTAATCCGCATCAGTTGGTCAGCCCGAATGCGTTCGCTGTACCCCGGGTGGCACGAAAGGAAAAGCTAAACCCGTTAACGATGTTCAACCGTATTAAAGCTCAAAGCCAGAAGCATCCCGGAGGGAAACCGGTATATTCAAATCCTTCCGCTCCGGTTAACAGTACAATGAACATATCTGCCCTGAGCGATATTACTATGAGGCCCGAGTTTTCTTCTACACTACTTGGAACCCCGGAAAAACCGGCCCCCACTTCGGACGCCCATAAGGAAGCCAACCTGGAGATTGGTTCGTCTACCCATCTGCAAGTCCCGACGCAAATCGCATATCAGCATCCACAAATGCCGCGTCTGGCTAACTCGCCAAACGTTCACTCAAGTCCCCGATTGATGGCTTTTTACGTAGGGGCTACGGGGACACCGAAAACGAGTCGCACATCGAATTCTCTCCTTCTCGCTGGAACCGGAGGTCGTAGAACGTCGTCGGCAAATCGTGACTCGTTTGTGGACAACATAGCGGTGCACACTTCTCCGTCCGGTCGGTTAGAGTCGTTGGTCAAACAGAACGAGCTGATACCTCCTTGCGGCGAGATTCAAGCGGGTCCAGAAAACAAAAGCCCTCCCACAGACGGGGGAACCGTGGATACATCCGAGGAAAAAACGCTCAGTCCTATGGTATGTAATCAGAATCCATTTTTCACGTTTATTTTCCAAAAGCTAATTTTCTGTTTATACATCGTAGAATGGAGGCCAACTGGTAGATCTCTCCCGTACGCTACTGGCCACGAGTTTGGACAATCAGGCCACGATGCTTCCTGCTTTCCATCACCGTGAAGAGGCTCAGTTAACTGAGACAATAAAGAAAACGAACGAAACAGGCTTTAGTGAAAAGCAGGATCAAGCTCACGGTGGCGAGGAAGTTGAGGAAGATGATCTGTTCAATGAAAGTGATGGAATTCTTACAGATATTGTGTGATCGAGATGATAGGATAAATTATATGCGAGATCATTTGAGATCGATCGTCGAGCGCCGCTTCAGTTTTTGCCTATAATGTGATCATGTTTCAGTTATTATATTTTAGTATTGCTATGGATATAACTCAAGTTGCACGAAATGAGAGCTTTTAAAACATAACGTTTATATTTAAAAACAAATTTCCTTTTTAGCGGCGTATTTACGTATAGTTTGTCATGTCATTCATAAGGATTGATATTGTTCCTTACCAATTAAAAGCGTTCACGAAACTTCAAAAATATATTATTTGATCTCTACTAACCTGGTAACCAATAAAAATAATCCATGAATTTGTTTTGTTTCATTAGTTTCCGCACTTTACACTCGTACTACCATTGATGGCTTTTCACGTAAGGTCTACAGGAACACCGAAATCGAGTTTTATGAATATGAATTACTTTATTTCGATTTTGAGATTCATTAATCAATGATTGAGATATTTCTTTGAATCTTTGAATAACAAATCCATGAAGCCCAGTCACAAAAAGGCTAGAAGACCGCTTTTTTTGGTCACTCGATGGTCACCAAAGAATCGTGAAGATGAATGAATCTCGAATTAGATAGAGATTTGTAATGCATAGTTCGTAGTGCAAACATAATATAAAACCTAGTTTGTTAAGATGTGATTGAAATAAACGTTGGAGTTAAAGCAGCTAGAAGAGAAGTGAAAACTCGTTTAAAACTTTTATCAAAAATTTGTATTTATTTTAAGTTTTATTTGTGTCTTCTCAGTCGATTTGTTTCACCTCCACAGCGCAGGCGCGGGAGAGTTCTTTTAAACTATATTCACTTAGGAACAATAGAATGGCCTAGGCATAACCTACCTAATCAGGCACACACCGCAGAACAGGTGGTGCCGAATTCGCTGTGTAACTCATTCAAAGAGAACATTCCTATCCTATCACTAAAAAGAGTCCATGTGTTTGTGTGTGAGAAGAGGTGATGATGTAGCGAAACTAAACTCAAAAGAAAATACTTTTTAAGAAATATAATTTCCGTTTTTGGAAAAGCAAACCATTGATGACGATATCGAGCCCGGTATAAGGACAAGACAGTGATGATATGGGATGCATCTATTAATTATACGATGGATCAGAAAGAGCCGCAATTCGCTAATATAGCTAACCCCTGTGTTTGGGGTTAGCAATTGGTTTGATAACTGGAAAATAGGACGCAAAAACAAACGAGTTTAGGAAAGGGGGGAAAATAACGAGAAACAAGAACGAAACATTACTACAGAATAAGTGTGGCGGTTTAACGATAGACCGTGTAAAATCGGCTCGCACGCGGCTTGTGTGTACCGGTATCGTTGAATAATTTTTACATTCAACAAAATCCATTTAAAAACATATTGATAAATTACGTGTACCACTTGGTGATCATACTGGAAACGATCATCTTTCAACAATGAACGAGGAAAAACGAACGGTGGCTTCACCGTAGTCGAATAATGTTTCTGAGGCTTAAATGCCCTATCATTGTAGTTTTCGTTTCCGTCCACCACCACCTCCACCACCAGCACCGGTACCACCGTTGCTTGTCGTAGCTACAGCTGTCGCGACATCGTCACCCGTTTTAGGCGCATCCGTGCTGTCACCATTCGTCGTTGATTCGGCCGGAGCAGTAGTTGTCGCTTTTTTCGTCGTTTGTTTAGCTGCTGCCTTCGGCGGGGCCGTTGGTTGCTACGACGAAAGAGAAAATATATTAGTCAAAACCGTTACTGTTTAGCGTTGGATATTTCTGATTCATGCATCGGAGTAAGTCTTAGTATCGATTTTGAGATTCATGAATCTTTGAGAACCTAATTGAGATTCAAATATCCATGAATCGATCCAAATGAATCTTGGATAAAAGATTCATATGAAAGAATCTCACCAAAAGGTTCATTAGAAACACATTTATTTGGGTTAATGGGTTTCTTTAAGCTCACTTACCTTCGCTGTGGCTTCCTGCACCAGGAACAAGCTATGCTGTCCTCCACTGGAGACCTGCAGTACAACTTTGCCCTGTACCTGCTTACTCGCTATCAGTACCGGGCTGGTCACGTCGTCCTCGTTGCCGGTGCCAAGCTGTTGGCTCGAGCCTATACCCCACGAGTACACCTCGCCGGCGTCCGTCACGGCGAAGGACGTACTTTCGCCACAGCACACGGACACCACCTTCTTGCCGGCCAGTGCACCCTCGACCGGTTGCAGCGTCTTGGCGTCCTCTTGTACCTCTCCCAGCCCTAGCCGACCGTACTCTTTTCGACCGATCGCGTACACCTTATGGTCCTCCTTCAGGACCAGCGTGTGATGCTGGCCACCCGCGATCTGTTGCACCTCGCTGAAGCTGGTCGGCTCAGGCACGAACACCGGTTTGACGACGTTCTCGCTGGGATTCGGGATGCCCAGCTGGCAGTAATTGTTAAGCCCGAAGGCGAATATCCGGCCGCTCGGTCGGTCCTTGTAGAAGGTGCAGTACGTGGAGGCCCAGATCGCATCGGCTACGACGATTCTACCACGCCGCGTCACCATGCCCGGCTGGAGGAGCTGTGTTTTGCCGCGTCGCGACTCGCCCGAAGCCGCCCGAATCGAAACACGCCCTAGCTGTCCCTGCTCGGCGCAACCGACCGTATAGATGTGTCCGGTGTCCAACAGCATTACAAGGTGATCGCAACCAGACGCAATGTCGACCCACCGATTGCCTGGAAGTACCTCAATAGGCAGCCGTTTGTTGCCTTCCAGCGTGAGACCCATGTTCCCGTGGGAATCCTTGTTGTGGAATAGATGACAGTAATCGTAAATTTGCGTCAATAACCATAGTCGAAATAACATATAGAAAAGGGGCAGTTTCGCTTCGACTGCGATCAGAGGCTCGACTCAGTACTGGTTGTCAGTGCGATACTGCTCCCGCACAAAAGAAGCTAGTGATAGATTAGTCTGAATTGAGTTCTACCCGTGTAGTTGGTAGCTCGCAAATTTGACTTAAATTGCTGGCAATCCGCCTTTTCCAAGCGGTTACCCAGAAACACGTTCCGGGCAACCGCATCATCCACAACTGATGGATTGCTGGTAACGGACGCCCCTTTCAAGAGGCTACCTTGCTGAGGTATATTCGCATGCCTTTTCTCAGACCTTCCCGAAGCAAACAAATGAGAGTAACCGGGTACTCGTACGGGTGCTCCATGTGCGAGATTACCACTAGCTTTGGCGGGTGCAAATATCGTTTGGTCACATCATAGTCGAGCGGGGCTGATCGTAGCGAAAACAACGTTACGGATAAAGGAAAATGAGGACAGAGGAAAATAAGACTCTCGAAAGAAGAAACGAGGAAAGTAAAACCCAGGAATGGCAATTAACGAGAAGACTTAAAACAGACACGGGTACGGTACGGGGGACTTTGCCGTGGGAAAAATCGAACAGGCTGCAAAACGAAGAATGGAAGATAATTTGGAAACAGGATTCTTTAAATTTCCCCTTTAAGCGCCAGACGACAAGACTTGACAGCTGCCTCCTTTTCTTCCTTTTTTTTGTTCGTCATAAAAGTAGCAAGGACCCTCGTATACCCGAAATTCTAATACATAAAGGATCGTAGTAGGGGACTTGTAAGAATGCGGAAGAACGCAGCAGGTAAACCTGCCACACTTTGGCGGGTAAAAATAGGGGCAAGGAAACTTTCCACGCTACCGTGAGGCACAACAGCTGGTACATTTTTTTTAATTGCCAACGGTTTTTCTTATCGTCTGGGACTTACCCGAAAAGAGCCCCACGCAAAGACGCGTCCATCGTTCAGCAGGCAGGCGGAGTGTGAGTCACCGGCGGAAATTTTGACGCATGATCCGGGCAGCTCGATCAGCTTCGGCTCGAACTCGGAACCCTCGTCGGATGTGTCGCGGCCAAGGGCACCTTCGTCGTTGCAGCCAAAGGAGTACACTTTACCGTCCCGTGTTAGGCAGAGATTGTGCATGCCGCCGGCCGAAATCAGCACCACATCGCTCAGCCCGTTGATAAGCGCCGGCCGGCTCTTCTCCATCACGTCCTCACCAAGCCCGAGCTGGCCGAACTCGCCCTGTCCGCAGGAAAGCACATTTCCCGACGCGGTTGGAATCGTCGCCAAGGGAAGTTCCACTGTAGGGGCAAACGAAAGCGGCTGTATTATGCATGTTTGGCTTCCTTGTTTCGGAAGTTTATTTAACCTCTATCTTCACTGTATATCGATTGTGAACTTACATTTCTTTGTGCGCTGTATCTTTGCTGCTGGACCATCGCCGGTTTCGGCTGGATTTTCACGTCTTGGTCTGCCACGTCCCATTTTTTTTTTTCTTCTGTAATCGGCGGAATGCGGGGTGTCCGTCCCAGCTCTAACTGATATCTTCACACCGCTTCAGAAGCGGCCACTTTAAGGAGTATTTTACCGACGGACCACACCGTTCACACTGAGCACAATATTTGAGGTTAGAAGCTACTGCTCGCCTTTTGCTGCATCACATCAAGCCCTTTTTTCAGACGAACGGAACACTTTCGTGCGCCTGCTTCGACCGCTGTAATGAAACTGTTCTATTTCACCTCGAGTGAGCTCCGGTTTTGTAACTAGTTCAGGTAGGAAGTTGATGATGAAATTCACATTTTACCAATTGCAGTACTACCTGATACGATCGGTCAAAGAGGAATGAGGCGGACGAAAACGCTTCTTCATCCGGCTTTAGGTAAGTGAGGTAATGAAACGTTTTGCGTAGTGTTGGCAGAATCGGGATTCGGAAGATTTGAAGATTCGATCCCTAGAGGGATTCCAAAGATTCGAATCCCATTTGACGGATTTTAAAGATTTGGATCCCATTTGGCAGATTCTAACGATTTGATTCAGACAAAATTTATAAAAACGAACGAACTTGCCTATTCAATGTGCAAGCATAATGTGACGGTTTTGGATTCGGATTCGGAGATCCGGATCTCCGGATGGATTTTAATCGAAAGATTCGAATCCCTGTAGGGATTCAGTTTTCTCATCACTAGTTTTGCGGCAAGATGCCATTTTTAACTTTGACTTTCGAGGCTTTTTTCAGTTGGTAGCAGTGTTTCATGGTGCTTTGAATTGTCCGTTGAAAAATGAACTAAATTGTTCCATTTTAAAATCTTTCTTTTATCGAATTTGTTAGTTAAATCTATTGTAAACAAACTAAAGCAAATCGATTTTTTACTCGATACTACACGATCGATACTACACAATTTAACAAAACGAAATTTTGAAAATTTTTAAATTTTCGTGCTCAAAAACCAACGTACGTACCAAGGTTTATACATGAATTGCAAGTTAAACCCCAATCTGTCAAACGTGGAAAGGATATTTTGGTAAACAAACAAAAAGGCGACCGAAAGTTTTTTTTCCTGCCGGTTCCTGCATTCAAAACAAGCTAATTTTATCATACAATAAATACCACATGGTTGTACCATGAATGGTGAACCAAATCACAAGAATTCTCCCCCCAGAAGCAGCGTAGATCATCACGTTCGTCAAAAATATTGCCAAAATCGTCCACTCTATCGCCGGTCGCGCCAGCTGACCGCGGTGCGTGCATATTCGGTAGCGAACGAATCACGCCACCTGCTTGTGTTCGGTGTACCCCAGATCGATTTGCTTCGCGAACTCCGCCAAGAGTTTGCCCGTTTCGGACCGATTGAAAGTATTCAAAATATCACAAACGCCTGGCTGCAAGAGAACGACGGTGCGGACGCGGACATTTGCATACGGCCGGAACCATTCACCGACGTATTCCATGTGTGCCTCGTAAAGCTGGAAAAAGCGAGGCAAGCGAAAAAATTTCTTGACGCACGAAATTTTTACGGCGGAATACTGCACATATCGTACGCACCGGAGCGTGAAAGTGTCGCGGACGTGCGGGCGAAGCTGGCACAGCGAAAGTCCGAGGTGCGCTATCGATTGAAGCTGGCTCGCGACACATCGAAGCAAATCCCTCAGCATTACTCCAATTCTGCCGGTGTATTGGTGACCGAGCAGGACTCACAGGCTCCCGACCGGGACCGAACAGCAGGACACCGCAGCAGTAGTGTGCACAGACCGGCGAAGAAGCTCAAAAGGGTATGAGTACCTGCGCCTCGGTCAGGCTCGCTTTTCAAACACAACAAGAGAACATAAGTCGATATGATTATCCCGAAAGAGGTAAGCCGAACAATAATTAATAGGTAACAATTGTCGAATCAAATGTGTGTTTTTCTTCAAACCGACTCAAACGACAGGTCCAGTGCCGTACTTGCGAACAGGTGTTCTGTTGTGCCAAGTGCCGCCAGCGACACGAAGATGGCAGCCATCAGGAAGCCACCATGATACGTAAAATTTGCTACATCTGCAACAACCGGCCATTTCCCCTGCGGAGGGATACCAAAATAACGCCAAACAATTTATTGATCGTTCATATACTGAAAGATCATCTACCGCTGCGTTGCAATCGTTGTGAGAAGGTAAAGTTTGTGCTACTAACTAAAAGCTTTTCTATAGCGTGTTAAATTGTCTATCTTGTGAGGTTATGGAAAGGGTAATTTTTCCTTTTTCATTTTTAGGTTTTCTATACCCTCGAGGATTTCAAGAATGTCAACAAGTGTTTCATGGTTTGCGCGAGCAATGAACCCGGCAAGGAAAGCGAATGTCATTTGGAAAGTAGCAAGCCGATTTGTGCGGAACCGGTAACACATACGGACGAGGTTGAAAATAAGGAGAACTTTGCAACTGCTCAAACCCTCGCGAACGATGATGGTGGCCCGGTGGTGAACCGGCACCAACCGCCGAATACGAGTGGTCGTCGCAAGAGTAGCATTTTGCCCGGCGATTTGCAACCTTTCGCCGACCCGGAAAACAAAATCGAGGAAGTGGACGAAGCGCTGTTGACGCCCCTGACCAAGATCAACCTTCGGTGGAAGCGCAAGAGTCGTCAAAGTTTCGACAGTATACTCTCGGTGACGAACAACACGTCGGAGGCGAACGCGTCTGGTATGCTGCGGGTCGATGCACCCGGTGGAGGACCGGCAGGAAATAGGCGCAAGTTGGTCCGCACCACCTCGACACCGATGTACCAGTGGCAGATAATGCCATCGATCATGGCGCTAAAGCACCCGAATGAATCCTATTCGGCCACGATGGGACAGATGTCGAGCATACACTGTAGCAGCGGCAGCGAAACCGATAGCCGCACGGAAGAGCTCGAAAGTCCCCCACAACCGCAACCGGTACCGCCTCCTCCACCACCGCCCAGTAGTATGCCGGACGAGCTGAATAAGGTACGGGCGGCGATCATTCGCACGAACCGATCGAAGGCGGCTGCGACCCCGCTGAGGCAGGTGATGTCGAAGAGTATCCAGCGGGCCATCGCACAGCACACCGGTGCGTACTCTAAGATGCTACTGCCCGGCACTCAGCGTAAGATGAGCTTCAATTCGACGATGAGCAGCGGAGTGAACAGTATGATCGCGTCGCCGGTACGTGACCCGCTCGACCTGCGCACCACACCGGTGCTGAAGCGGCGGGGTGGAAGCGTCACATCGAACGGAACGGACCATTCCCAGCAAACGCGTCGTGAAAACTCCGTCCGCATGCTGACCAAGACCGCATCCGTGGACAGTGGGCGAATGAGAATGTTCCAGGAATCGGAATCTACCAACAACTCTTCGGAACCCTCAGAGTATTACGAGACCCACCGGGACATGGACACCCTGTGGAGCTCGACTGAAGACGAGCCGGCTGATCGAGAAAATCGCAACAATTTCCGGAAGCAGGACGAACCGGCCTATCCTCGCACCCCAAAACAAGCGACTGTTAAAAAGACGATCAATTTTGACGAACCGTCTTCAAAGCACAACCTGACGGATGAGAAGAGCATCGAAGGGGACGATGTCTGGGGCACGCCATCGTCGACGCTTCCCGTGCGCAGCTTCAGCTGTTCGGCGGTCGGTCTTGGCGATACATTCAAAGCGTATGACGCGTCGGTTGAAGAAACCGATGAGCAGGATTCCACATTGGATGAAGTGTTCTATCCGCCGCCACGAAGCTCGAAGCTCCCTGCGATGGAAGACAAGGACCAGTGGAAGAAGAAATCTCAAACGGCCGTTGGAGCGGCAAAAACGCAAAATGGTGGCCGACTGTGGTCGATCGTTTCGAACGTCATTCGGCTGGCGTCACGGGGTGACGTACAGGAAGAACTTGCGGCTGGAAGCCGTGCCAACGTGGAGGTGTCTCAAGCTGCAAGAGGAAGTGGAGGTGGTGGAGGAGGTGTAGGGCTGGTGCAAAGAGCTGTTTCGTTTGCGGACTATCTGAAGAGTCGCTACAAAGGTTCCGATGGGGCAGGGTCTTCGGTTCGCACGTCCTCGTCCGGCTCGGACGAATATCGAATACTGTCGGGCACGAACGGAAAGAAGCGTCGGCGTGCAGTCACGACGGTCTACTCGCGGACGTTCGCCCCGGCTACGATGGCTGTTCCGAAAGTGCAATGCAACAGTCCGGTAGCGAAGCGGAAACGTATCCAGGCACGGCAACCGATTCAGCGCCTCCGCAATACGAGCAGTGGCAGCGGCAGCAGCTCTAACGGTATGATAGGTTAGGCAACTTTCTTAGATCTTCCGACCACCGAATGCTTCCTGGGAAGTTTGTGTTTATATTTTAGTATGTTATATGCTTTAGGGAAGAATGTTACTTATTTGCCATTCACTGGAATTTGAACGATGAAAATATATGTTTTTGAATTGTTTGAAACAGCAACAATCGGGTGCGTTCTATTCTACGATTTTATTGGTGAGATATTCTTTTCTTTAGGGTGCTTCTTGTAAACCACCAATAGACGAGCAATGTGAATACTGTAAAAGTAGCAAACCAATAGTTGTATCTGTTGGCAAACGACGACTAGAAACGAACGGAAGACATCGAAACGAGACGAGAGACCCCTACCCTAGGTCTAGATAAGATGCGGTGGGGGTCCACATGCCAGGCTCTCCGATGAGCCCAACGCCAGCGAAGTCAGTATGGTACGCCGACCGGGATGAACGCCAAGATTTTCCCAATTGATCCACGACAGTCGCGCGGTGAGATCTGTAAAACGGGAAAGGAAACCAAGCGGTTTTTATTTACACAATTCGCTACCTCGGTCGTTTATCAGTCGTAGACATTACCGCTCGTGTTCCAGTGCGCTCGATCAGCCTTGATTTCGCCACGGAGGCACTTTTCGACGTACGTCAGTGGATCGTAGTCCGCTTCCAGGACCTCACGCAACAACGCTATGTACGCAATCGCTAGCCGGAGCGTGTCGATTTTGCTGAGCCGTTTCTCGTACGGGAACGTGGGCACGTGCACGCGCAGCTCATCGAACGCTGAGTTAATGCTGCTATTGGGAAGAACGCGAGAGAATTGTACCATTAGTGGGGGGAACCCTGGAATGACGGTCATTAGTCTCTCGGGAAGGCCCAAGCGGAACATACCCATTCGGGGCGGAGCGCATCATACGCTTCCGTTCGCGGACATTGGTCTGCTGACGTTGCATCTTGTACGGGGCCGGATTGTACGGATGGCTCATGTTGGTCGACAGCGAAGGACTCGGCGGCGTCGAAGAGTCTAGACATTCTGTAAACGAGAAACGTCGGTGGGCAACGAGATAAACTCATTTGTACAGAGCGTCTATTGAAACACATCATGAAATTGTGGATGACTGTAAAAGCCGAAGGTACTTCCGCGTCCTCGATGGACATGGGCAGCGTTAATAATCATGCCCCATGATGGTATATCGCTATCAATCTCACTTCGAATCAAATTCATTCCTCCAGGTCACTCTGGCCAAGGTGAACGCAAAAGAGTATGCAATAAAATTAGTTCCAGTCGGTATCATCGGTATCGACGGTGTGCGTTTACGTAACGCCGTTTCGATCGAATGGGCATAATTGCTCAAAAGTGTTATGGCACGGAAGTAACACACAAAATGGCAAGGATTTGGTTCATGTTGCAATTTGCCTGATAACAGAGTATAGAAATGTAACACAACAAGTCTAAGTTATTGGTTCTGCTTGCATGTAAACGTTGCTTTTTTATATTAGTAGAAATTAAATCAATTTTCAAAGCATTTATGTTCATTCGGGTTGCAAAGTCATTCACAATAAACCACTATGAATCAGGACGAACCTTGAAGCGGAATAATTTTAGATAATTAAAAATAACTCGCAATATTACGAGAGCGATTTTGGCGCTAAAAACACTTTCTTACATATGGCTACTTCTTGGCTTTTGATTTTTTTTTCGAACAAATAAATAAATAGAAACATAATTTATTATTCGTGAAATGATTTGATTAGTTTTTTGGCTTCAGTAATTAAATATTTGTGAATAGTGTGTCTAGACATTGCATTATTTTAATTTCAATTGTCTGTCGCATCCATTTTGCTAAATTTTCATTTCGTTTAATTAATTTCTTCGGTCCTTGCACGACACGAAGTTCGTCTTGTTGAACTCACATTTCTTGGCCATCGATGCCGTAAATATTTAACATCCATTTATCAGGGAGACTGATGTCGCCGGTTTTGTAACTCATGAGTACGTACCCAAATACGGTAATTTTGTCGTACCTTTGTAGCGCACCTTTCTGCCAGATACATATGTGCTTCATTACAAAATTTAACACGTGCTTCGTCTGGTTTCGGTTTACAGACAAGCAAGTGCCATACATTTTTGGATCAGAAATGTATACAAGAAAAACAAAAGACGTGAACACAAATGATTAACAGTTGAAATGTGAAACATTCATACTATGAGATTTTGGGTCAGAAATTCGGTCCTTAATTCACACAATCAACGGAAAATGAGAAAAGATTGCTAATAATTCAAAACAAGCAGTATAACAAATTTAACATATTTTTACCACCCTTCTGTCGGAATCAAACACGTGCTTGTTTCATGTGACAACAATGTTTAAAGATAACTTTCAATTTTTGCAATTATTTTAAAGTTATTGATTGATTTTGGTCGCTTTTGATTCGCCTTGAGAATGTAAATAATGTGTGGATCACCAAAGGCAATGGTTTTCACTTTTTTGTTTGGTGGATAGTTTTACGAATCCCACTTAATTAGATGTGCTTAAGGATATCCGGTTTTAAAACACCGCTACTATCCGATTTATTCGACTGCACTTGGCAGGGTTAAAGATATCACCACAATTAAAATCTTAATTCTTAAAGCCCCTAAAACAGTTCGCAAAAAGCACACAGCAACCTATCTTACCCGTGTGGTGCAAATACTGGTGCTGCATTTGACGCAGGCTGTTCGGGTTCAGCCGTAGGTTGCCGGAGTTGTTCAGGTTCAGGTTGTGGCCCGGTCCGCCGGTGTTGCTACTGTGGCCCGCAACGGAACCATTGCCATTGCTGCTGCCCGCCCCAAGCTGATGATGGTTGGCGTACACGCAGGACGGCAGGTCGGCAATCAGCTCGTCATCAAAGCTGTGGAAGCCGATTCCGCTGTAGGCCGTGGCCGGGTTGTTGTAACACGTCGTCAGCACATCCATCGCGCAGCAGAGAGGGAAGAAAGCGAGAACAATCGAGTGGACCAGTTTTAGCGCCGGCTGGCTTGACACCAAGACACCAACAACGCACAGAAACACGACAATATTTTGGCTCCTAACGGGACAACTAAAGCAAGGCGCGATTTTTGCCGGGTCCGTCGGCTAGGATACTAGGGGACATGCACGGTTCCGCGGGTCGGTCTTATATTCATTGAATATTTTCAGAGAACGGAAAATGGTTGCATAAGCTACACGGGAATGCACGGGCCTTTTCCACGACAGATTACAACCTCAGTGGCGGCGATGACGACGAGTCCGGAAGCTGAGTGCGGCAGATTTTATCCATTGCTCGCAAGAATCTTCAAATCCAACACTTTCGAGCAGCACACAGTTTGAGCTTCACGAATGTCCTCACTTTTCCACACGAATCCTTGTCTTTTGCCAATTTTCCCTTTAATCCAGTAACTTCTAGGCGCTTTCCCTGATTGCAACGAATCGAATGCAAACGTCCTTCGATGGAACAGAGCCTTTTATAGGTTGCCCAGGCGCGTGTGCGATCGTCCTGTCGGTCCCGTGTTTGCGCATGTGCGCCCCTTTGCTCGGTAACTCCTCCCATTGCATAAGCATCAAGTCCAAGGACCAAGTGCAATGGCTGCCGTTGACGTATAGACGCGACATTAAGGGAACATTAGCTCGCTAGGGTGGACAATTCAAGGAGGGTAGACTTTGCAGTAAAACTGTATTACTGTTTCCTGATAGTTTACTTTCACGAAAGTATGGCTTTGTATTTCCAGCAGAAATTTGATTAAACAAATACCAGCGATTTATTTCATCATTTGAATAAGTTTTAATCTTAAATAATACAATAATTCCAAACACCCCTATTGCCGTTTGTTTCTCCGTAATAGCTAACTTGCATTATCGAACCAACCTTGTCAACAACTGATATCAGTTGCTTCTCATAGCTCTTTAATAATAACGCCTAGTGACCTGATCATTTTTAAGAAAAGACAAAAGACTTTTACACTTTTTTATTCTGTTGAAATGAAGGTTCCTATACTGTTTTGTAGTTAAATTTGGGTTTAATTTGAGCCACTCTGTGATGTATTTTTTCCCAAAAATAACTTTACATTAGAATAGTTAGATGATTTTAAGATTTAAGTATTCTGAACTCAGAACCAATTTTCTTTAATGTGAAATGATTTATCAATCATAAATTTAACCTGTTTGAACATATTTATTAAGATGTCTTGAAGTCAGAATCCAATTCTTCCCCTACACCATAATATTTAGTTTATGAATGTTTATGTATGTCTAAAGCTGCAAAGTTTAATATAAAAACTTGGTTTTTGTGTTGCAAAAATGAACGAAGCATTTTAGCCATTTTTTGTTCAAGAAAATTCATCTTCAGAATAACTTTGACCGCAATATTCACAATGTCTTTGGTAAGCGTGCCTTTTAGTTTATACTGCACATTAAGTGACACATTCAATTCTTCCTGCTTGGGTTGGATTGATAAATGAGAAAGGAAAACCCACGGCAATCTTAATTAAACGGATTCTTACACCATTAAACTATTAACCAATCATCATGTTTCATGAATGCCCCATCGAAATCCACAGGGGTGTGAGTCACGCGGAAGAGTCCCTTTAAAGACACACCTCGTTTGTTTTTCCCGCCCCCCAAAAACTGCGCACCCTTCTTAGTGTTGGGGGTTTCCCCGTTCTAACAGGTCGAGCCTTCAGAACCCCCACAAGAATACCCCAAACGTCACCGAGCGCGCCGAGATTAAAGCGTCGAGCTGGTAAACATGCCGTCGGCGGCGCAGCATCGCGAGCGAACCGAAGCGTGAGAGCGCCAAAGTATGCGCGGCTACGTGCATGACGTCACGAGGCAGACGCAGGTGCATTAATAAAGCGCTCGGCCGCGTCGATCGTTCGCTCAGTCGATCGCGCGCGCTCCATGAGTATCGCAGGTTTCGCGACCAGATAAGCGCCAAAGAGGACGTGCTTAGGCTGCGATAACGTGTGTGATATTGCAATTTGCATCCAGGCAGTGGATAGTTTCGGTGGAAAAGTTAAAAAAAGTTTTCGCTGCCAGAAAGCCCTTGAGTGAGTTAAATCAGTGTCGATGGAAATTATCTTCAAATTGCTCTGACTTGATGTGACTTGTTGGTGGTTACAAGTGTTCAATATCATCTACCTCCAGCAGATAAAACAACATACCCGAGAAGCCGCTGTTAAAGGGCGTGTAAACAAGTGAAAATCTGTGTGCTCAGATTGCCGTGACACGACTCATCCGTAGATAGCGCTATCCTTTAAGAGCGAGGAGATAATTATTCGATGGAAACAGAGAGTTCCGTAAGGAATTGACGATAGTGAAGCTCAAACCTTCTGCTTTATTTAGTGGTTGACAAGAAGACGAATTGGTTCCACGGAGAAAAATTTGTTCCCGATTGTGTCGGTGTTCCAAGCGCTTCTGCCACTTACGGTAACAGAGCGCAGCTCCTTAACCGTCCTTATCCATCGTGGATTAGTTTATACAGTGATAGCTCAAGTGTAGCTAGCAAGTGGAACTTATCTCGAGTTTAAGTGTTCACTATTTTCTAAGGTAAGATTCAAGCATATTGGTTAGGAATGTATGTATTTGAAATGACACACATTTTTTTTATTTTGATTTGTTCTATCTCCCTTCTGATCGTGTGAATTCCTTTTTGGTATCGGCGGCACGTACGTTAACGACACACGCCTTCAAACAGTCTTTATGCTTAACAATGTGATGTTACTTTTCTTTCTGCAAATGTTCTGTTTTTCTATGCATGTTATAAAAGTGTTCTTCAATGTCTAAAAATGTCTGCAATTCCATTAAACAGGTGTTCATTCAATCATTTACTCATTAATTCGTTCGTTGAGACTATGCTTATCGAATCGTGACAAGCAATAAGGAAGTTATTCGGCCAAGAAACAGGCGTCGTGAAATCCTGAACCATTTGAATAGCAACAAAAAGCCTTTTAATGTCTTCGCTAATCAATTCCTATAGTAATGAGTGCAACAATGCTAATTTATATCTATTAATGTGTGGATATGTTTTATGCATCTATTGTTTAATGCTTTCAAGTTTTTTACTACTCCATCCTCAAGAAGCTAGTTTAACATTAGCTTTAGTCGACTTGTTTGAACCGACTTGTTTCAAGTGTTGAAATTGGTTCAACATCGGCATTGTTTAAAAATGCTAATTAAACAAAATACAATCCATATTTACAATACTGAGCTATTCTTTGCCTCAACAATTTGGAGAAAAAAAAACGAACAATGTTAGAAGTCTGAAGCCATTTAAAATGCCGCTAGCAACAGGATTGAGCATAAAAACTTTGTAGCAAAAAATAATTCGTTCATCTGCTTTAAGCGTGTTTAGTTTGGTGGCAAACAGGTAAACATAAACGTCAAATAGTGCACCTTGAATCGAGTAAACAAAAGATATGTTTCCAAATGCGTTCCATCGTTGGAAAGTGAGTGGTAAAGCCGCACAATGGCTATCAATTGATGAAGGTTATTGGGAGAAGTCTGTGTGTTTTTTTTTAAACTACCAGAGGTCGTTAGCGATACCTCGAAAAAATATAACCTTTTTGTGTGTTGCGACCATCCAGGCATAGATATTTTAAGTTAAATTTAAACACCTATCAAGTGTTTAAGGGATCACGTCTTGATAGGAAATACTCCGCCACAGTATTGAAATAATACTGTGTAAAATAATCCCAAATTCACTTATGGCACGAAAAAAGAAGCAAAACCCAATGTAAACTAGCTTGTGCCCGTCAACTGCTGGCCAAGGTTGGGAAGGTAGTTATCATTACAATGATTACGATAAACAGCGTTATTACTCCCGTCCAAGGTTTTTAAAATCCATACTACCGTGCGCCAGAGCGCCAAAAATGTGGGTGTATTACTTTTATGAGCCTGTTTAGCTGGTTTCCCGAACACTTTAGTTCCGAGAAAATGCACCCCTTGTTTTCGACATATGATCCCCGGCATCCCGTATTGACCAAAAATGGAATTAAGAGCATGGAAACCGATCGACCTAATGTGTGTCGTCACGCTGCGGCGCTTGATCGGGCGAGTAATATGCGACAGGGCTTCAGATGCCATGCTGCTGCTGTCCCCAGATCATCTTTGGGCGCTCGGTGGAGTTCACCGGCTGCTTTGTACACCGGTGGTAAGCAACTGTCTTCTCATACCTACCTACTTTCAGCACTAGGTCAAGTGTCCCGAGAAGGCTAGCGTCAGCTCGTTATGTAATCTTATGTAATTGTGTGTCAAATCGCACGTATCATGTTGGTGCTACGGCCGCTAGTGTGAAATCATTTGCGGTAGGAAGCGGAGCGCGTTAGGAAATAGGTTCCAGAAGGTCAGTGCGCCGAACGGAAGGTCACCATACTGTACGTGCAATGAATGAAAGGAAAATAATTTTAATTCGTAAGATAAACTTTGAAAAATAATCTAAATTTGATTGATAAACTTCTCGAGAATATTTTGTTCGCACAAAACATTTCAATCAATTTAAAAAAATGAGGAAACCGAAGACTAGTTGCAAATAGGATTAGTTTCCCCAACTCAAATCATTAAAAAATGCGTTAATTATTTGAAAATGATGCAAATGATGATATTCAATATGTAAAATTGATAATGTTTTGTAAAATGGTGGTTAATACTGTGGAAATAATTTTAATTGGTGATTGCGAAAACATTAACTAATGTGCACAATACATTGTCATATTTATATTGATTGATATTGCAATATGGTTTCTGACCGAAGAATGATTGATTTATTTTCCATAAAATAATAACTCCATTCTGTTTCGTGGGAATACAGAGATTGAAAAAATCCAAAGATGTTTTTGAATATTATTTTACTTCTTGGGTCCATAACCAGCTTGATCATCACTATAAGAAAATATGAATTCAATTCGTTCTTACAAAACGTTTCTTTTAATAACGATGATACAAAGATGTGCGCTAGATCTCGATGACGTTCTGCAATTTAAAAGGAAGATTTTGTAGTAATAAAAACTAACAATCATTCCATGCAAGAAATTTCCGACGTCAACCGCAACGCACGGCGCTTACCTTTTCGCTATTTTCCTTGATCTCTGTTTCCACACAGATTGTCTCTAAGCTGAGTACAATCATTATAGCACGTCTCGCATCGTCGGCAGAAGATAAAAAAAATCTGCCTATCTCCCAGTACACATCGCCGATTCTTATCACGCTATCACGTGTGAATAATCTCCACGCTGCGTGGACCGAGTCCACCCCCGTAGGCGGGCAACATATGCAAAGGGCAGTTAGGGAGAGGGAGAAGCAAAAACCACCCCGATCTGTGTTAATGGATTTGTAACGGGAAGGCGAAAGTAAAACGCACATTTAAGTCGTGTTCCGTTTGATAATGGAAATGATGCTATCGACCTGAGCGTCCATCGAGGGAGGGAGAGAGGATTGGGATTCATCACGTTGGGGTGTGATTTTATGCACAATCCAGATGCTGTCGAAAGACACACCGATTTTTCAGTTTTCATTAACACCCACGGGAGATCGGCGATGCGAAAGGGGTTTTACCACAAACATATTGTTGCTAAAACTGTGCTGCGAGTGTCGTGTTGGTCAAATTGATGGTTGCTGTTATCTAACTAGACTGTTGTTTTTCTTGGTGACTATTTGAAAACAGGTAGCTGGAGCTGGAGGACCAGCAGGAAGGGTAAAGCAGTGGCGGAGGAGATGATGTGACAGTTTCTGTTTTTTGGGATCTGTGAAGAAATCTACCACCAGCCACCTCGAAGGCCGGCCCATCTCGAACAAGGAGGGGAGATAGCTTTATCAAAGCACAATTCACTGGCCGCACACGCAAATAGCCGCACAACATGTCTCAGCAGCAGCATCAGCAACAACTACGGCAGCCCTTCGCAGCCCTAGCAACGGCCACCATCTTGGTGCTGGCGATGGCCGGAACCGGTCGCAGTCAATCGGTCATCTCAGGTAGGTGCACGAACTAACGGTTTTTATTTTTTCTTAGTCAGTAAACGGCGAGATAAAAAGCTCGCAATAGTTCCAAATCTGCATATCTCGCTCATTCCGGGGCCATTTGAGAATGGAACAGATGCTTACAGTCGTTGTCACCTATCTTTTCTTCTAACCCGCTCATGATTGAAATAGACACTTTCTAACGCACCTGTATCTCTAATTCATCAGTTTTTGTCTTGTGTTCATCTAAATTTGTCTCTTGATTTCAATGTTTCTCTATCTAAAAAAAATGTGTATTTGTAGATATGAAGGTTGTTGTTTGTATTAAAAATTATTTTGAGAAGCTTCCACAAAACGGAAATGAGGTAAAATAATTATTAAAATAAAAATTTGGTATTGAACAAAAATTAGACCAATAGCGGTAGAAAACAAACGAAACAATTTCTGTGCGGTTTTTGAAATGTTTAAACAAAAATTTACGAGGAAAATCGGTAAAAAATCATAATAATTGGCACAAGTTAGTTTTAATTTATTAATGAATTAATGTATATAACTGTTGTAGTATAATTATTTTGGAAAATCACAAATACCCTGTTTATTTTCATATTTTCGGCAAGAGACAAAACTGATGAGTTAGCTACAAAGTCAGATGAGTTAGAAACCGAATCTGATGAGCTATTTTAAATCTTGGTGCCTTAGAGACAACACCACCTGCTTCCAAGCTAAAGTTTAGTGGCAACGGCTGTATCCTACCGGTGGAAGGTGTAATCTTGTTGAGTCGCTACGGAAGAGATTGTGCTAATGCATCTCACCTTCGTTTCTGGTTCGTTCATTTGACCGTTCAGTGCCCTTTTTTCCTATCTTTTGGGGGATTTACCAGCTGTTCTTCAGCCGCCTGACGTCACCATTTCAGAAGTCCACAAAAAACCTACTCCGGGACATCTCCGGCGGGATGAAACTGGTTTCATCCACAAAAGGCGTAAATGGAGTTGACGATCCCCCGAAAAAATCCCACTCCTTTTCGTTCGCAAGATGAGCCACGGCGCAGCGAAGATCACGGAAGATTGTTTATCATTCAACGTTAAACGAATGGGGGTGCAGTATAACACCCCTGGTCCTATTGCTCTTTCTCCGTTTCCGTGACTTGTGCCATTCCTAAATAGGGAATTTTTTCCTGGGACTTCTTCTGTAAAAGGAAGAGGGGGATTCCTTACGATTTATATGTACAGTCACCAGATCTGCTGATCTCCTTTATTAGCATGTTTGATGAGCAATCGATTTTTAATGCACTACGGTTGTTTGTTTAAACGTGGTTCAGGGTGATTCGGCTTAGCGACAATTTGAGATAGACGTGGATAAACAAAACTTTTGTTTCATTTATTCCTTTGAGTTTTTAACAGCTGTGCAAATGCAAAACGACTCAAATCACAGAAAGAGAAATAAGAATCTTGAAAGAAGAGATCAGCAAACACACAAACGGAAATCATTCGTTACGTTAAAATTTAAACTAAAGCATTCTTTATAAAATGTAGTAAAAACGAACTGTTATAAAATCTCAATAACGTGTACAGTTTCAAACTACTCAATCGAAGATTCATTTTCACGTTGCTTCAGCAAAACTTATATGAAAATAAAATAAAATGATAATGAAAAGCTAACTTCCTGGTAGGAAGCCCTTCTCAAACCAGGAACAAATAACATCCCCTTTGTGGGGAGGAAATTCCAAACGGCAAGTGTCATCCACCTATCGTTCACTTCTGACGATTCGAGCAGAACAACTTTCACCCGTCATTGACACACACACACACATATTGGCTAACACGTGCTCCTAGACGCGTTCTAAGCGTTCGAGCGGCGCAGGCACAACGTGAGTCGCGAACGGTCACAGATCGTTGCATTTGGGTCCTCGCGCAGCACATGTCGGTGAACCACCTCCCTTTTCCGGACAACCCCACTCTCCACGAAACATTCGGAAGCTTCCAACATTTCCCTTCGTGCAGGCCTTGGGCAGGCAAAGGTGGTGGTGATGGTGCGCGATCGATTATGGATGGCAATTAATTTGGAAATCTACGCGCGCGAGCAGCCATATTAATCGATCGAAAAGCACTCGCTCCAATTAGAACTCTCAAATCGGCACCGCGCCCCAGTAAGCTTTGATTTAAGCAGGCTGTCGCCTCGAGACGCCATGCGAGCCGCGAGCAGACGTTACTATGTAACGATTTATTTGAACTTTTTCTTCACGTGCGACACGACACTGGAACAACGCGCTGTTGGTCACCGGCTAGAGCTATTCTGAGGTGTTTGCTCCACCGTCACCGGAATGTGTAACGATTCCGGATATCCTGTTTGCGCGAACTAGAGTCTATCCGTTGACGCTGGCGCCCCGTTCACTTCTGGAGTGGGAGAATGCGTTCTACGAAAAGGAAAAAGCGGCGACTACCCCGAGGACGATGGATATGCATTTTTAATTCGCTTCTAGGAACGCCATGCCAAGCGAGTTTTCTCGTCGGTATCCGAACCCAACCGGAACCGTACGTTCTATTTTGGGGCCTTTGGGAGAAGCAAGCCCCATTGTCGGAAAGATGTTGTGCTTATTTATGCGCAAAGATTGGCAATTAAAAGTGCGAATAAAAAAACATTCGCTTAGCAACGAGCCTCGCGGCAGCAGGTCGGAAAACCACTTCTGATGCTCCGATGAGCTCATCTCGTCCGGCCAAGAGCCCACAAGATTTCAGCATCAAAGTAAATGTTCGTCGCTTTGGCGGAGGGCCAGAAGTGGTCTGTTCCAGCCTTGCGAGCCATCAACGGTGTTTATGATTAATGGACGGGCCTGTCAATGGTACAATTCACAGCGGATGCCTCATTAGCAACTGGATATAGGGGGGGAAAAAACAAAACAAACGAAGAAGCTTATAGAATTCCACTTACCAGCGATTAATCGAGCTCGTCGTAGAGTGGCGAAGGCTAGGATTTATCTTCAGACCTCGATCCAATGCTTGGCTATTCGATCGCTGTGGCGTTAAGACAAAAATGGCGACTTCCTCACGGTCAAGGTCACTACCGCTCGGAGGAAGGTGCAGACGACAAACTTCATCACACCGGCATCGGTACGTACCGGCTCGGAAACCTCCCCATGCAAGAAGCGAATGCCCTGTGCGCAATTCGAACGACGTGCGTTTTACAGTCATTCACACGCAACATCGTGCGATCCTCATCTCAAAAAGGGCCTCCGGTCGTACGTGTGACCCGTTGCATAACATCGAGAGTTAATTCTGCCCGAGAACTGCCCTCTCCTAAGGTTATCCGATAAGACAAAAAGTAGCTAGTGTGTATGAGTAACCCTCTTCCTCCCATAAACCGCCCGTTGAACCGGCGAGGGTGTGCCTCGGTGGAGATATGAGCATACCAAACACTCTGGAACCTAGTTCCGTAATCTTCGATCACTCATGGGATAGGACTTTCGAGTATCCCGCGGTAGAGAATGTGAATGAAAATTAATCGCACGATAAATGCGTGGTTGGGATGAATGGGAAGTAATGATTGGCTGCAATTAGGCCGGCATATGGGGAGTTCAGCCTCATTTTGATCGCTAGCCATAACCGGTTTTTGCGATATCCGAGAGCCCGAGGTTCCACGTTTATCCGGCTTATCTAATGGCGGTATAAGGCGGAACAAGCACCGGGTCAAGCAAAATAGAACCATCTGAATATGGCGAAACGGACTAGATGAGTTTGTAAATAATTCGCAACGAGCGTGATACAACAACAGATGATTGACGAGCTCGAAACTCCGTACTTTGTAGTCATCTCGGATGCCACCAAGGGACGCTACCGTTGCCGTGTGGGCGTGTGTTTAAAGTGTCAGATGAAAAGCTCGGCCATAAAAGGCGGCAATCGTCCCACGTCACGTCGGCGGCGCGTGCGATGCTTCTCCAAAGAATTATGCAAATATCGACAGCCAGTTATTAAAGGACCAGTAGCTATTCGTCACCTAGTGATTAACGTGAGACATGATTAGTTTTCAGTACGTGTCATTGGAATTGATTGGACACTGTGGAATGGAATGGTGAAGCAATTTACACCTGCACCTGTGGATCAGCTGATGCTTGCTGACTTCGGTGCGTCCCCCTTTTGGGGTTACAGAACGAAATGCGTTCGATGCACCTCCACGTGGCCTTCGAAGAGCTTTCGATGCAATGGTGCATCGATGCGGGCTTGCAATTAATTGGTTGCATTTCTGCATTTCATTGGATTAAGGTGCATCGTTTTTCGTGGGGATTAATCGCACGAAGAAGCACCTTGGAAAAAAGATCAGCAATTTTCATTGGCTTTTCGCACATCGTTTGGAAGTTCACAACATTGTACCGTGTTAACCAGCTAGCAGACATAGACCGGGCTGCAGTGGCTGAAGGAATCACCTCGTTCGGCAAAGGTTATACGACCCGGAAGAAACGTCATACACCTACGCTGGAAGTGGCAGTGGCAAACCGTACTATTACGATTGTAACCACATCAACCCGATGTTAGTTTATCATCACGTCGCGGCGCATGAAGGTTTTCGGATTATTAATTTTATGGCGATCAACGCGACTCACATACCCAAAGGCACACACATACAACTGTAAAGGTCACCAGGTAGCACGCAAGGCAGCGTGTTAAACATAGCTTGTACTCGAAGTGCCGCCACTTGGGGAGGTCATCTTATGTGTACCGATGCGCATCGGTGCTTCTTACTGTCTATTCGTCGGACGTTGGCGCAAAACGATTGACAGTGAGTGGTGAATTTTCGCACATGACATACAGTGGACACTTGCATATCTTCATCTGCGCTCTTGGAGCTACCGGTATCTGTTGTGAATATCAATTAGATAGCATTGATGCAGACATAAACATAAATGGTTCTTGAAAAGTATACGTACGCAAAACATCACGGGAAATGCTTTTGCAATATTTGATTTGACACTGTTGGATTGTTCGGAACTTTATGATCTCTTTTTCACTGACTGGAATCTTTGATGATTTGGGTTGCTGCTTTTCGATTAAACGTTTTTAAAATGTATTTACACAGATTCAAAAATGTTTGTTCGTTACACCAAATCATTTTGAGCCTAATAAACTTTTGTCTTGTTTTCACGAGATATTTTCTATAGATCATATAATAAGATCAAGTTATTAGGAAATTGATTGCTGATGCCGAAACACCTCATCTATGTCTGATTTTTTTCAAGCTATGAATAACAAGATATTTTAAAAAAGAAATGCAACCAAAAAAAATTTAAAACTTAAACTAACACCAACGAAAATGTAAACTTTTCTGCCTATCACAAAACATCACTGTAGGTTGAGGAGGACACAATTTATTGAACTAGAACATTCTAGATGTTGCATCTTGACATGATTTAACACATCTAACAAGTCGTTTGAATTGCTTCTATATTCCTTTAGATTGCGACACAAGCAAATGTCCCCCGTTGTCCAACATTTCGGAGGCATCGCTTGAACCAGGCCAGAGAGTTCGTCGAGAGCTGGATCCGTGCTGTGAGGTGTTAAGACTTTACTGCGACCCCACTGCCTGTCCGCCAACGATAGAGTTCTGCGATGTCGAGCGCACGGTACGTCCCCGAGCCGTCCCTGGGCGTTGCTGTACACTGCAGCGTTGTGGTAAGTAAGGTGGTTCAGGATCCACTTTGAAAACCAAACGACGATTGGAAGGAATTAACGGAGTTGTGTGGGGTTCGTTTTGTAGATAACTTCTGTGAGACCTACACCAATGGAGAGGTCAGGATGAGGGACGTCGGAGAAAAATGGTTCAACATGGTCAACGCCAGTACCTGCGTGAACTACGAATGTCTGCGGAATGAAGCGAACGAGACTTTTATCAACTCCATCGGGATCGAGTGTAATACCACCTGTCCGGAGGTAAGACGATACTCTTCAGAAGGACGTACAAGGACAAAGTGTGTAATGATGTTGTGATTTCCTTTTCTGTTAGGGTTTCGAACCGCAACTCTCCGGCAATCACTGTTGTCCGCAGTGTGTTCCAGCTCGGTGCAAGTTTGACGAGCGGTTCTATCGAGCGGGAGATTCGTGGGAGAGTCCCGACGGGTGTCTGGTGTATCGGTGCAACAGGGAGGATGGCTTCTTCGCGATCAGCTCGAGTCGCAAACAGTGTCCTCCGGTTGATAACTGTCCAACGCAAGACCTCGTAGATAGTGGCTGTTGCAAGGTGTGCAATCGTACCGACCCGAGAGCAGAGACCTCCCGAACCACACCCCTCGAAGAGGACGTGGAAGGAGTGGACTTCTTCGACGAGCAGAGCTACCGGGATCATCCATGCCGACGGGAATGTACGCTAGGTCGACGACCGGAAACGTGCTATTATCGATTCCGGCTGGAATGGTACCGGACGCTAAGCAAGGCGTGCTACAACTGCCCACAGAACCGGACCGACTGTGACCGTCCCCATTGTATCGCGGGTGATGGCGTGCGGCGTAACGTGGCCGTCATCAACCGTATGATGCCCGGTCCGGCGATCGAGGTGTGCGAAAACGACATCATAGTGGTGGACGTGGAGAACCATTTGATGGGTGAAAGCACGACCATCCACTGGCATGGACTGCACCAGCGCCGGACGCCTTACATGGACGGCGTGCCACACGTCTCCCAGTGTCCGATCAGTCCCGGCACGACATTCCGGTACACGTTCCGGGCGGACAACCCGGGCACGCACTTCTGGCACTCGCACACCGGTATGCAGCGGGGCGATGGAGCATTCGGGGCGCTTATTATCCGCCGGGACAACGACATCCAGCAGCTGTTGTACGATGAGGATCTATCGGAGCACGTGATCACCGTGCAGGATTGGGGCCACGAGCAGGGCGTTTCGCTGTTCGCCGCCCATCACCACTCGACCGGGGATAATAAGCCACCGAACTTGCTGATTAATGGCCGCGGGAAGTACTTCCAGCGGTTTGCGAAGCTTCCGATCCCTCTGACGCCGTTGAGTACTTCTACGAGTCAGCCGGAGCTTGACGAAACTGGGGAGGATCTTCCAACGACGGAACGGTTTAATCAGGCGGAAGAGAACACCCAGAGAACCGAAGCACCCACGACGGAACCACAAGATGTGCAGACTGAGGTAGACATCGACACGACAACGGTACCATCGAACCGCGGAGAATCGGATGACGTGGAGCTACTGCAGGCAAGTAGCAACAACGGTCTGAAGATGGTGCTTCGGTCGCAGGACGTACGCCACCGTATGAAACGACAGTCCCGCACGGTCAACTTCAACGCGGTCGTTGTACCGGAGTCACGGCACATCCCACTGAAGGTGTTCCACGTGGACAAGGGGCGCCGCTATCGGTTCCGGCTGATCAACGCCGAATTCCTGAACTGCCCCGTTGAGCTATCGATCGAGAACCACAACCTAACGGTGATCGCTTCCGATGGATTTGGGATCCAACCGGTGGACGATTTAGGATCGTTCGTGAGCTACGCCGGCGAGCGGTTCGATTTCGTGGTGAAGGCAAACCAACCGGTTGGAAACTATCTGATGCGCTTCCGAGGGCTGATGGATTGCGATGAGCGGTTCACCTCGGCGTACCAGTTCGCCGTGCTGCGCTACCGGGGAGCGCCCGATGACGTGGAGTACGAGTCGTGGCCACCGTACGACTACGAGGCACCCGGTCGTCAGCTGAACTCGCTCAACCGGGGTCCGGGGGCGGAGGACGTGATAACCATCGCCGAGACGAACTCGCTCGACCAGGAAGATCTATTGCTACTGCGCAACGAGACGGACTACAAGTTCTACGTGTACTACGACTTCTATGGCAAGGATAACCCGCACTTCCACGTACCGAACCTGTACGGGTTTGGGCAGGTCATCAACAACACCAACCGGTTGTATACGCCCCAGCTGAACCACATCTCGATGCGAATGCCACCGGTTCCGTTCCTACCCGGCAAGGATCTGCTGGATGAGAGTCAGTTCTGCAATGAGACGACGGTGCGGGATCGGAACTGCCGCAGCGAGTTCTGTGAGTGTAGCCACGTGATACAGATACCGCTGCACGCGACCGTGGAGATGGTGATGATCGACGAGGGCTACACGTTCGATGCGAACCATCCGTTCCACCTGCACGGACATGCGTTCCGTGTGGTGGGAATGGATCGGATTAGCCGGAACACTACCGTCGAGGACATACGCGCCATGGACGAGGCGGGTCTGCTGAAGCGTAGGTTCAAACGAGCCCCTATCAAAGACACGGTTACCATTCCAGACGGTGGTTACACCATCATTCGCTTCATCGCAAACAATCCTGGTAAGAAACGTGGACAAGATATCCAAATGTAATTAGAATTAGAAACAAAAAGAATCTACTTCTAACTCCCAACTGTTTGGTCTTTGCCTATAGGTTACTGGTTGTTCCACTGCCACATCGAGTTTCACGCCGAGATCGGAATGTCACTCGTGCTCAAGGTGGGCGACCGATCGGAGATGCTACCGACACCTGCCAACTTTCCGACCTGCTACGACTACAAACCCGAGCTTGGCCAGCTCGGTAGTGCGGCTCCAATGGACGTCCCCCGCTGGAGTTTCACAATTCTCTTACTTCTCTGCACCATCCTTGCCCGGGCCCTTGCATAACATCCTCCCTCACCGGAACATTTGCTACGAACAAATTTGTGATATTAAACGCCGCCGGAAGGAAGAAAATAGCTTGTGCGATACGTTCTATTCGGTGGAGTATTTTTGTTTGTCCGTCTTCAAGTATTACCGTGCCCGGCAAGACAGCCGGGAACAGCCCGAAAGATGTCATCCTCCCGTTAATTTAACACTCATCCTCTAGCCGTAAGCCACGTGTTTAGTTTGTAAGAACAATATGACGTCCCGGCGTCCCGAAGACACATCCGTACAAACTTAAAGTGCTCTTAGATTCCGAAGAAAAATAAGCGGATCGATAATAAAGTCCCAAGGAAAATGTACCGATGAATCGATTTTGTGTTTGTCTCTACCGTTTGCCGTATGGAAGGAAAGTATGTCTGGTTTTGACACGCCCATCGCTTGGAGTGTCCCTTACCACCAGGTTGTTGAGGACGAGCTGGAAAAGGGGTGCTTTTGCGTAGTTATTCGTAGACATTTGTTCCAGGATCCAAATGAACAATTGAACCTGACCTGAAAGGCAAGTGCGGGCAGGAGCTACGCATAGACCCCGCATGGAATAAAACGTTTATAAGGGAAAATGTGGCAAGATGCCCCGGTCAAATGAACCGGCACTTTATAACTGAATATATCCTTTGTGAATTTCATGGCTGAATAATGAGATTTCACAGAACAAACAGGACTAAGCTCAGTATGCCTGAAGTATGTAAGAATTCTCTGTTAAAATAAAATATTTCAATCAAGTAGATATTCATCAAGTATTTCAACATGGTACTTAGAAAATGCTGAACAAATTTCGATTTATATTCCTTGCATTCATTTTGTGAAGTAAAAATAAAAACATTCTCATCAGAGGACAATATACAATTATGAAAAAATGTTTTATTGAATTGGTATAAGATTTAACTGTTTTTTTGCATAGTATGACGTGTAATTCCATCATATGTGATACTAAAAAAATTAAATAGCAATAAGTTAAAAATATACGAACGAGAGAGCAAAATGGTCATCATAGTAGGCTATTCGACATTTTGCTCCACAAGCTAGAATGACGCCTGGAAAAGAATGGTCTTAAAAATGTTCGTTTGGATAATAAGCTGAGAACATTAATGTAGTCGAAGAGAGGATATAACATCAATCTGTGGAAAATTTTGGGGTATTTTTCTTGATTTTACAGCAATAAATTAATGTTGTTTGCACAAGGGGTGCATCTTGCCTCACATTACCTTCAAAAAACGACTGTCCTGTTTGCTTGCCAAACAGTTTTCCCATTTTGCACGGAGTCGGCGCACAACGGACGGATTTCCCCCTCGATTGGCCCCCGCTGCGATGGAAACAAAGAGTCTGAAGGGGGTGTTGGCCAGCCTCCCACAATATTGTTGGAAACGATGGTGGCTGCAACTGATGGATAAATCGATCGCAAACAGAACTGTACGGCCACTTCAAACAAACCGTTGGGGGACGAGATGGCCCGCATGCGCCGTGCAAACTGCTTTCGCCAAAGGCAATAAAGTTAAATGTGGCGATAAAAAAATTAGCTGCAGGTGCGATTAGGCAGAGGCACATACACACAGACTAGACGTCTGGGGAATGGACAATAGAGTGCAGTTTCTGTGTTTTTGCATACGAAACAGATGAACGAGATGGATTTCATGTTTTGCAACAACCATCAGCGTAAGGATGTGGCGCTATGAAACAGGGATCGTGGTAAGACATGAGGGATATGGGAATTAAATAGCATTTTTTCACAGTTTCCTAGATAACTAGTTTTCATAGAGAACGTTGTACGTTAATACAACGCAAATGTGTAATTGGTTATTTTTGCTGAGATGAAACTAAGCAATAACATTGCACCGCAAACTAAAATAACTATCAAAAATAAAAGGAAAATTACGTTCGGCATTTTTTTTGACTTTTCGATGTGAATATTAAAAATTTCTCTTCTTCTAGAATCCTAACAATATGGAGTTGCACTGTTCTTAAATAATGGATACACAATCTTAAAACATTGCGAAGTTTCTGTGTCAATACACGGTTTTTTCTTATTATTTTACATAATCTACACATCGATTTGAACGACAACACACAATATTCCTTGACAATTGTATCCTGATGGTAGAAACAGAGAGCAACATAAGCTCCTAATATTATATAGATATTGCAGTTAAAATATAAGTCGCTAAAGTTAGTCTTTTACCTGTGCTGAAATTAGTTCTTTTTTATTAGAGTAATAAAATAAGTAAATAGCATTAGATGTTATTTTGTTACTATTTGCTTAGTTTAGCAAATAAAAGAACTTTTTTATTAGAAGCATTTTTTTATAGAATATAGATTATAGAAACCAAACTAATTTTTTTCTGTTTGAGTAGAAAAAATTGAGAAAAATTTTTGATTCAAACTAGTAAATTAAATTGGGTATTAAATGTTCAAATCAGGCTACTCTAAATACTCAGAATAATGATTGAACCGGTTACAACATATCAAAATTGTCTCATAGATGAAAATCAATCATTTGTAATAAGTTCACCATGAACCAAACTGATGTATGCTCCCTTTATCCAATGAAAACACAATTTCTTCACCAGCAAGTTAATTTCTTTTCCCACGACTTGCCTGCCCCAAACCACGTCCCGTGTCGCGCCAAGCCAATCACAACTCAATCCGACAGCTCACCCGCGCTCTCATTTACATTCGAATGAAAAACCTCAACCAAACGCAACACCCGGAAAAGTTTGGGCCACAGCAGCGGCTAATTTTTCTCTCCATAAGTACCGTGTGTAGGTTTTACAAATTTCACCAAGAAGCTAATCCACCGCCAAAGCACTTTTATCCCCGAGGTCTGTAAGTCTCAGCTCGAGGCTTGCCATCGGACCAAATCGGCGCGAACATCATTATCAGTGGATTGAATGGTGCCGGGAGAGAGAACCGGAAACTGGGTGGGGTGAACGGTTGAACAATTAAAACCACGAAAACATATTGTCAAAAGGGTAAGCAAAGGGAGAGAGCAAAATAGAGAAAAAGAAAAGAACCGGAAACATTTTCCCCTAGCCTTAGGGTCGCCCTTGGAAAAGCCATAATTTTCCTGGACGATTGTGAAACTGTGAGCGAGGGGGGAGAAGAGGAGAGAAAAACATTATAAATATAATATTAAATGCAAATAAAAATAAATCCTAATCCAATTGAAGCTGGTCGGCGCTCGGTTCGGTGCAACCCGCCAGCGGACGGATGTCCATTTTCCACCCCTTTTTTCCACCCTCCGTAAGGCTCAAAACGCTGTCCGGAAATTGATTTCACACAATCCAAACACACACAACCTCAGAGTGGTTGGTGGCACCTACAGGTACTGCATCCGGAGAGCGAGCCCAAAGGGAAAACCGGCCCTCGGAGGATGTGGCATCGTAACGTTAGATTTGTATCGCCTCGAGCGGATAAATACAGCAATTTTCCTCCGCTCGCCGGTCGGCCGGCGTTCCGACACGCAGTCGCGTGTTTCCCACGTGCCGTCCGACAATTGCATCCGTGGCGCAGGGATGTTTGGTTTTCTGCTGATCCGTTTGCTTGTCATGTTCGCTTCGACTTGTTCGGGCACTTCAGAGACGATCGCTGTCGTTGTCACTCGCTGCGAGTGGGTTTGTGAAGTGGTGAAAGTGTCCCTGGGGGTGGAAGACACCGTCGAAAACCGGTAAAGAACGCTTTTCAATGGGAGCGATTAGAATTCAAGTATAACCATACAGTGCGATAAGATAGAGATAAAGATCTTCTCCAATCCTTAACAATGCTGATGTTTGAGGAGTGATTTACTGGTTGAAGTTGAGAACTTATTTAGCATTTGCAAATCACAAACCTGACGTATTTTAGATAATCTTTCAAGGTATACATTTAACACAGCAAACACAAGTGATATTCATGTGGATAGAGTCATCTTATTAGATTTAACATAAGTTCGTGAAACAATACTGTTTTTTCAACTTGGACAATCATTCAAAAAAGGTTAAGACTGTTTTACGTATATGTGTGATACGGTTATAACAGTTTAATCAACAATTTTTCAAATAGACTTTATCCTCGGATGAATATATTTGTGAAGATTTCTCAATATTATTCAAATTATCTGCCATTTTTTCAGTTGCATTTTTTACTTCCTAAAATTTCGTTTTAAAAAAGCATATTTTGCCCACAGCTTGTCTTAAAAAAATCGGTTCTGAATCGTTTTAAAATAAAATTTTCGAAACATTTCTACTTACAGCCGGAAATTATAAATTGTACTGATTATAAATTTTGTTCTGAACGTCGAAGTATTACGATTAATTTTGGATCTAGAAATCTAAATAAATAGTGTAGGCAAGTCAGAAGAAACGGATTCCGGAAAATTAATACTTCTGTCAACAAAGACCAATGGTTCCGATGCCTTCCGGCGGAACCGAAGCGTGCCTCCGTGCCTGGCAAACCCATGAATCGCAATGCACACGTCCTGGCCCCGTGCTATTGACATTGCTAATTTTTTCAAGTACCCTATAATTTATCGGTCATCTCCCGGCGGCCCCCGCGCCTGTGCTCTCCTTCCTGCTAAACAGAAGTTTTCCGTCCGATCCTGGTTTCCCGTGAAGGAGGAAAAATGCCTGTCCCTCGCAATCCTCGCTTTCCGCAACGCAAACGCAGACCCGTCGTCGGTGAGGCGTGCCGCACGTTGTTCTGGAAGTGGCGGTTTCACGTTTAGATGCCACCAGGCCGACAAAGGGTGACCTGCTTTTCCGGGTCGTCCACGGATCGCCCCGATCGATCGAACGTACGCTCGTCGAGGGCACGAGGGTGATGACAGATTTCGATACGGCTGTAATCTGCTTTTTTTATTTTTGTTATGATGACTTCAATTAGTTCGGGTCGATGTGACAAATGATAATAATGTGTGGGAAAGCGTACGAAGCAAAGGGTGACAATTGTTAGAGTGCCGAAGGGAGCGGAGATTTTGTAGTTTAAGTTTTGCCGCTCAACTCAAATGGAAAGGATTTATCAAATCCTTTTGTTTCGCTATTCAACTCACTACAAGTTGGTAAAGAAACTAAACGACTAAAGAAAACAGTTCTGAAACGTTTTTTCTCACTTAAATTTAAAAAAAAAATAGTTGTTGTTAGAAACTCAAAACAATGCTTAAGTTTTAGGACAATACTGAAAGTTGACTAAATAAATGGGCGTACTAATCCAAATGGTATAAATTGTTCGAAATAAATTTAATTTAGCCCTTTAGAACACTAGTGCTAAAGCTTCTTAAAAATATTTTTATTAATATTAGAGATCTTCGTGACATTCTTTGAACAAAACAACAACAAACACAACAGTAAATCTGTGATCCCTTGTAAAATTCTATACAAAAAAAAAAAGATTTATTTACAAAATCCACAAAATAAAAATGGTTATACTTTTGATCTTAACAAAGATTGTAGCAATATAACAAGCTAAATCTAGCTCCTTGTTGTTATTATTGAGAATCTCAGATAGATTTAAAAACAGTTATCAAGGGGCTCCTGGCCGGTATCGAATTGTGTCCGAAATCTAATGAGTCACCAACCAGGGCGAGCCCAATCGGTGCCGACAAATCAAATGCTGGGCCCATTAATGTCACTCCGAAGCATCGATTGGGCCGCGTGGCGTGTGAATTGTTGGCGCACCGCATGTCACTGTGCGTAACAAACGTGCGTACGCAGCCTGCAAGCATGTGCCGACGCGACAAACAATTAATCACAATTACCCACCGCAAACATCCGGATGCACCAAACACCAGCACCTTCTCTAAAGGTATAAGCATTTCCCGGAAGTGGGAAAACACACAGCCAATGGCGCATCTTACATCATCATCACCATCACGGTTCAGGATGTTCACAAGCAACGCACAAGGGGAAGAGCCAAAATAGACCAAATCGATGGTGCGGAGCAAGGATAGGGTGCGAATGCTTCCGTCCCATCAAATGCCAATAAAACATATTTTTCCTTTCAAGCGACGAACCACAGACTCCTGATGGACAACGCCGGATCGCTCCTGAGGGATGACACAACGCGGGTTTGTGGTTTTTCCCTCCTCACTTGTTTGGTTGAATCTTTGTCTTTGACCCTTCGGTTGGGGTGGATAGTTTAAAGTAAGTGGATAATGTTTATCTTTCCCATGGCTTTCCTATCGCTCGGTGTGTGTGATTATTGTTTTGCTTATAATCTGTTTGCCTAGCGGAAAATGGACCAACATGAAAAAAGACTGGATTTTTCTACGAACTATAGGATTAGGATTTTAACATTGGGAAATGTTTTCATTTCAAATTAGAATCTTGCATGGATGAATCAATTTCAATCATAGGTGTAAGTGAATTTTGAACCATGCTAAATTAATTTAGAAAAGTTAATTGATTTCCATTTAGTTCATAAACAATTAATGCCGTTTAAATTTTATTTAGTTGGGTTAATAATCAAAGGCCATAAATTTATCAAAAGCATCCTTGCACCACAATTTAAAAAAGTAAACTGTTGGTGAGCTTTTGGTCTTCCCAGTAGAGCAACGGTACTTGATACAGTCATTGTTATGTTTGGGATTTTACTAATATTCTTGCATGAGTTCGATTGTTCTCGCATTTCTAAAAGATATTTAACCTTTCTAATTTTGGACGGGACAGTATACTTTAGTTTTAGGTATGCAATTTTAGGTATGCAGTCATCAGTAAATTAGTGACGAAAAAAATCATTGTTTGAATGGTCATCATTGAGGAGAATGCTCTGAACTTCACAAACAATTGATACGTTTCTCAATAGCACCGTATTTTTAACACTAGAATACATTGCTTTGGAAACTTGCCCGAATGCTTTTTAGGGGTCATTTTGACCCCTATTTTGAAAACGCTTTCTGGAGTCATTTGTAATGGCAAAAATATTAATTTATTTTTTAAATGTTGCTCAACATACTAACTTTTTAGCGCACACTTTTTTTCTAGATTTACATTAGAGGTTTTGAATGAATAAAAGCTGAAAAAAACGCAATTTCGACCGTTTTTGCTATACACCGAGCTAGCGGAATTATGAAGAAATGCATCGAAAAACCAAAAACGTCAAAAGATAGTCAACAAATATACTAAAAAGTAACAGTTTACGGATTTAAAAATTTTTCAAAAATAGTGAAGTTATAGCGTTTTACAAGTAGGGGTCAAAATGACCCCTAAAAAGCATTCTAGGTATAGTCAAGTTGGTTCTCGGAACTGGTCAAACAGAAAAATCTGAAATTTTTGTTTTAGATATAGCTCTGGATTTTAAGAAAAGCCTTATTTTTTTATGAAAAAATATTCAGCCGTTTTCGAGATATTAAAATCGAAAACTGCGTTGGGGTCAAAATGACCCCAATTTCTAGTGTTAAAAATGTATTTTCTTACTGGAAAATCATAAGGGCAGCGCCATCTATCGACCTTTTAGAGTGCCATAAACCGTTGCCTAGCTCTTTAGCGCCATCTGTTGTCCGGAAACGTCTTTTAGTACAATGTTTGCTATAAGAATTTTGTTGTTTTCTATGAAATGAAATCATTAAATTTGAGATGCATGCACACAACATGTCTATATTTGCTTTTCGTTTTTAGAAATTTTAAGGAATTTGTTTTGAAAAAAAATAAAATGTTCTGAATTATCTTCCCACTTTCGTTTGCGCCATCTATTGTTCGCGACCAGTTTGTTTTGCTATAAAATGTACGATGGTTTGTACTAAATTCAAAACATCGAAATGCGGTGAATTCAGTCGCCACACCCAAGCCATGAAATCGTCTGATTTTTCGAATTTTTGGTTGAGTCCGTATATTTTCCACATATCAGCTTAGGTCAATCAACTAACATTTAGAATATAGCTGAGTTTATTTTAGTGGTTTCAGTTTGAAAGCATACCTTGCATAGCTTGATAGTGAATAATTGTATCGATACCCAACCATGGATATCATTCAATACGATATGCGAAATCATCTTCATACCTCAAGTGCAGTTATGTAATTTAATTTAACATGCCAGGATATATCCAATTCATGTCCAGTTGTAACAAAATATGACAGAAATCGAAAAGTTTCTTTCCATGAAGTATTTAATATCCCAGACAACTGTTTTCTGCAACAACACTGTCGTATGACACAAATTAGAAAAGTAAATATTGCCTTTGAATCCCAAGCATTGAAACTTGTGAGTCATCAGCTGTTCCCTCGTCATGTGTTACCTACAACACACGTTTCGACTGCGTTCTCAATCGTGTGCGTTTTTCGTAACGAATTTTCCACTGCCGCGAGAACTAATTTGCAAAATCTTTGCCCCTTCCAACCATCCGAATGGCCTTGGAGGAGCGGAAAGCTGCAGTTGCGTCGTTTTCTCGTCGCCCCCTCAAATCCGAGGGAAGCGGGGGCATTGTGGGAACCGCACGGCCAACGCCAACGTCGTCGTGGCGAATTATACGGAAATTGAAAATGTTTAAAAATAGCACAATCACCGAGTTCGGCTATATTGGTTATCTTCTAGCGTCTGGGAGGTTGTTTCTTTCTCCACTTTTCGTGTGGCGTTCGATCTGCTCTGGCTGGCCGTTCAGACGATGCAGACCAGCATTATTACGCAAGTCTGGCCGGTCTGTATCACTTTCGACGTGTTTTAAGGGAAGGAACTTCGTTCTTGACTGAATAATCATCGTGCGTATGTGGAACTCGGGCCATTTCACATCGGTGGTAACGCGTCGAACTGAGCCTAACGTACCGATCGTGCGGTTGGCCCAGATCGATGGAAATGCGACCGTTTTCCTACCAAGACGCTGACATCATGCACCCAGTGATGATCGCAGAAAAAGATCGTCGGTCACAATGACGCCACCTGTGACGGGCGGTGAAGGAGTTTTGCATAAATTCGCCTCAGCAAAATGACGAATCGATTCGATTTTATCGCTTTTTTACATTCATGTTAATTGACCAACCATTGTGGGATTGATTTTCTGAGTAACGTTCAATTCAAACCATGGATCCACATACTAATATTAGCGGTTTTTTAGATGATGATTCAACACGGATTTCATACTTGTTTTGGACAATGTTTTCTTACAAAAATGTGTTTTTGAGGATTATCAAGTATTTGTAACAAATCATGTCGTGATTTCAATGAACAGATTATATTATTTAAATCAACCGAACCATAATTGTTTCGATATAATTATTGTCAAAATAGTGATTGTGTAGTGTTTTGGTAAAGAATTCATAAATGCTTCAGATTTTTCCTATAATGTATTTTGCAAGATAAACTCAAAATTTCAAGTTTGAACCTTTTAAAATATGTTTCCCATTTGTATGGAGTCTACAGCGCTCCTTCTGTCACGAGAGTTCAATTGTATTAAAAATTTAAAACCAATCAAAATGACACCAAGGACATAATGTTTGAGAAAAAAAATATTAAAATATGATTCAAAATGTATTTTAAGTAAATTACAGGCTACTTTCAACCTCCTTAAGCTGTTGCCAGCAGATTTGAGGCTCGAACGCATCAGACTAACGTGGCTCCTAGAAAGATTTTATAGGCTTGTTTGTCACACAGTTAAGCGCATATTTGTGGAGCATAATATTTTTACAATGCCTATTATTACCATGTCAATGTGAAACTAAGTGTTAATGCACATTCAAAAGTCGACGAAACGACACACCGCCTTAGGCAAACCTCCAACGACGAAAGCAATTGAGAAAAAGAAGATAAACAATAAAAAAACCCACACTCTTACTATTGCCCAACAAGGGCCACCCACCCCCAACATAGTATGGCTGTGTGTGTGTGTGTGTGTGTGTGTAGCAAGATCATTGCTCCAACGCGTGTTCCAAGACACCAACCATGCCCGGCCGGTTGCCGGAACCTCGGTCCGTTCCTCTTCCCGGGTTCCCGGCCCGAAGGGGTCGACATCCGGATCGGACATTTTCGACTTTGAACAACCTGAAACGCTTAGCGCTGTACGCTTTTAGGTTCTGGTTTTGTCAGCCATCCCTTTTCACCGCCTTTTTTTTTTCTAAGATTGTTTCGCTCGATTTAGAATTTTTGAAGCCAAACGAAGCGAAAACGTACAATAGATGTGATTTGCCTTCCTCGTTCCGCTGTGCGAAACGCACAGAACGTGCGACTTTTAAAATTGCCAAACGTCGTGGTGGAGCAAGGAAAGAAGAAGACAAGCTAAAATACCCTCCCGCAACCCTCGCCTATAGCAGACCATATCAAAAATAAATACACCACAAACCGCGCTGATGATCATTTGCGTCCTCCTTCGTTCGAGTTTTCCATCCCGTGGCCCGATCGCTGCGGGAGAAATGTAGCAAGTTTTCGTAATTTTGATTTTCGCTTCGTCCGCAACTTGTTCTCAAGGCGATGATGATCCGGGGCCGCGCGCGGTCGATGACTTGTCCGGTTTGGTAGACTGCGAGCGGTGGTAGCTTCCGTCGGAAGTCGGGCGGGAAGTACCGGACCGGTATCACCGTCTGCTATCAACAAAGTATTTTCCTCGTTCGACTGCCAGAAGTCGCCGGGCATTTGACACAGTTTCAGTGGTAAGCTCGGAAAATAATCTCTGGCCAGAAATAACAAACAAACGAAAAAAAAACCCAAAGATCGTTCTAACATTATTGCTTTGACTACGACTGATCGTCTGCTCTCTCTGTTTTCAAATAGGAGAGAGTAAGGTTATAAGCACCCTTAACGAGAGAAAATAACTCACGTAACCTAGTTAGGACATTAAATAGCTTAAAAAGAAGAACAAGGTAAATAAAATAAAACCAAATCAATTTTTGAAGATATTAAAATTTTTAAATTTAAATGACTACCTTCCATTTATTGTCAAAGCCAAATTTGGATGTTTAACATTATGTTGAGGGATACAACTTGGTTGGCTAGATGTTCATATTAACACTTTGACGTCCGCACAATTCACGATGTCGCAACGATTTGCGACCGGCGCGTTTTCTCCATTTTCTCCGTATCTGGCCGCCCTGTTCGATCGTTCTTTTTCAATCTTTATTAGAATTTCCATACGAACAGCAACGCACTCTGTGAAATTTGTTTACTTTCCATTTGATATTTGTTTACATCCAGTAGTCTGTGGTGCATGTTAGAAGACAGCGTTAACAGCACACCAAAATGATGTAATCGGATGGAAAATGAAACGGGGCCATTATATCTATGCGTGTATCCGGACGTCAGATTGTTAATCAGTTTATGAAAGTTAATACTCAAAACGAAGCAAATATGATTTTCAATTTATCTTGCTATGTATAAAAAGTCAGCAAGCAGCATATGAACAAAGGAGATATTTTGACGGTACATATTTCCGTCCGGCTTTGGTTTTTCATTGCCAAAGCAAAGAATCGTATAATCAAATTCATATAAATACCGCTCAACTCACGTATGATCGATGAAACGTGTGCAAATAGAATAGCATTTCCTCAATTCATCTATTTTTAACCTGAAGAAGTATGGGTCAAAAACGAAGGTGCATATTACACCATTCTCCCCTTTCTCTACCTTCGCCCCATGTTCCCGTTTACGCATTTATTATCTCTCTGGCTGGCAATACTGGTTGCGTAATTAAAAAATTGTCATTCAACGCACGCCTGACCGTTTTGGGTGGGAGAAGGAGGCGGAGGAGCGCTAAATTAGAACCGGAACTAGCCGCACTCCAAGCCCCCTCCCTCCAGACAGGAAGCGCAGGCCCGCTGGTCCGCAGCATGGAGCGAAGAGTCATTGCGCTTTTTGCACTCGCCGATTCCTATCGCTCCGGTATGTCGCTTGACCATCGTGGTGGGCTCGAGGCGCAACAGTAGATAATTATTAGAACCTAGATTCTGCGCAAGACCGGTTGGACCGATGGTCAGGCCACTCGTTTGTGTGGTTGTATGTGCTTGTTCCAGCACTTCCGGAAGTTCGTCTCTTCCGCTCCGTCCGTAAAGGGCCGACCGGATCGACTCGGTACGGACCGGATTCATCAGCGGAGGACAGAAATAAAAGGGAAGAGACAGTTTACGGCGCTCGAAGCGCTGGAATGAAAAACGATAAATAATAACGACCAGAGCCCGATGAGCCGGGGAAAGTATGTATGTATGTATGTCAGCTTGCGGAACTTTTCCGCAACGAGCGCGTAAGATGTGCGCACGCAGATGCAGGTCGCGACGTACGTTAATCACAATCGCGCTAAAGGCGCTCAGATCGGAAATGAGCTCCGCTGGCCGGAGCGGAAACCCGTCTTTTCCGCTCCGGCAGCAGGGGGAAAACACTGCCAGCTGTACTGCAGGATGCTGTAACTCTATACTTTCCTACCTGGGTGTAATGGGAAGGATGTGCCTGCGCGCCGCTTCCTTCGGGCTGTATGTAGCATTAATGATTGTGATTGACATGGGTGGATGGGAGGAAAATTCCCGTTTTGATGCTTGATGGAATCGCCGTAAGGAAAACTGGATATAGAGTATGCAGTGTGTGATTTAATCTGATATCAGAACATCTAGAAATTGCCATGTATAAAATATTAACAAGCAGATGGAAATCGTCACAATGTTGTCGATATTTACATGTCTATCTATTTTGTATTGATCCAACCATTACTAACATTTTGAACTCAAGTGTTTGTTTTTCTAGTCGCTAAGCATTCGATTTGACTGATGTGATATGGGAATGTGGCGTACGATTTAAGGTGATACTCTCAAACTCTCAACAAATTGAACAATTTTTTTTTTTTCGTTTTTTTCGGTTGGCCCGAAATAGTTCTTATATGAAAGCCAGAGGCGTGTTAAACGTTCTAAGTGCGCAAAGCAGAAATAACTTTGAGATCCTAACAACATGAGCTACCTTACTATTCCATCATTATTTTTTAACTAAATTGTATAAAATTTCAGTTAACATTTATCCACAAATTTCAAATAAACAACCAAATTTATATTACTTACCTTAAGTTTATTCTGTTAAATATTTTTGTTTACAAATTAACATTACATTTAACAATCTCAATCGGAAATATAAAACAAAAACTTTGCTCAAAATTGGTAAGTAGCATTTTAAAATCGTTTCAAAATTGAAAAAGAGCTGTCTTGTGATTTTTTTTAAATAGGTAAAGTCAATACTATTTAAAGCAAGTTTTTTTCTGTTTCCATGTATTCTACAACTAATTAGTTAGAGAATTTTCTTTAATTCGCTTTCTTTAATACTAATTAATTTTGAGCACTTTTTATCTTTTCCCAAAACAAAGGCGAAGTTTGGTGACCTTTTCTTCATTAAAACATAATTCAGACATATCAGTTGCGTAAAACTTGTCACGCAGTTAATGAGAAAGGTAACTTTTTGGCAAAATAGTCCAAAGAAAGTCTAAATTATTAATATTAAAAAAAATGGGCAAAAATACATCAAAGTAGTTTTGACTGTTTAATTTTAGTTTCTTTGCTTTTGCTATTCCTTGTTCCGGCGAGGGGCATATAAAATCCGAGTTCCGAAAGAAAAGTCACTGCGGAAGGAGCCGTCTGGGCCGATTAGGGAGATTGCACGCCTGATGAGGAAGTTCCCGACGCTTGCTGGCTTGCAAATCTGCGTCCACAACTACCCACGGCCGTCGTAGCAGTGTGTGGCGTAGTCGAAAGGCCGAAAAACCGCGACGACATCCGGCCGATTACTTCATCCATTCGGGCTCGTAATTCTTTTCGTTTTCCGCTGCGGGACCGTTGGAGTTTATTGCTCCCTTATGTGTCTCAAAAATAAACATGTGTCGCGTCGCTGTGCCGCATGCCGCATGTGTGCGTTGCGGGGGTTGCGACAGGCCGACTGGCGACCGGGAACTCGGAGCCGATCCTTTTGCGGACGCCGGAGGTCGCGGTTCCCTGCTCCTCCTGCGGGGAGGGTGGCGCAGGTTTTTGGTCGGCCTTAAGTAGCTTTGGCCGCGTCGGTGTCGGTGGTCTGCGTCTTTGGCTCTCCCGCGCGTTGCACGGACGGGGCCTTTTAATTTTTCAACGCAGACTAACTTAAAATCAGCTGCGAAGGTCTTCCTAAAACTGTCACTCTTGCGATAGGCGAGCGTTTGATTCGGGGTTTCGATTCGGGCAGCGTGCCTAGAATGAAAATGTATTTCACCGATCTGTGGAAACCCACGGTTTTTGTCCTTTTTAGGAAATTCTTGATCGATTGATAAAAGTAGAAACATGAAATGAGTATGGCGTCGAACCGAGTAAGAAACTAGAACTTACAAACAAACCAGCACCACCAACACTTTCCTATTTGCATTTATGAAGTTGTATAAAAAGAAATCTAGTTTTATCTACAAACCGTTACAGAAAAAGACATTTTGACCTGTTTCATCCAACAGGTTCTATAACTCTATAAAGCATTTTATCAAACAATATCTACATCGATTTTTCCCAAACAGTGAAACAGTTGTTCGTCAACGTCAAAGATAAAAATGGTTCAATATAGAGAATTAATTAGGAGAACAAAGGTGAAAAGTTCAAACTAACTTGGTAGCTTTAGTGTTGATTTACTCTACTGTGAACTATTCATATGGATAGTACACTTGTAAGTTTCAATTGCAAATTAACATATTACTATAAATACGAGTGTCCATCAAATGTATCAGAATGTGCAGTTACAGTTTTTCTTCTTTATGATAACTATCGCTAGCTTTAAAATTTCAAGTTTCCCCTTCATACAATCAGCAGTGCTGCGTATGCTTCTAATTTACAAATTTCAAAATCCCCTTTCGCATACAAACGGGATCGATTCAAAACGGAACTTCAACCAAGCGCCGCAAAGCCACTGCCAAAGGGTTACGAGATTCAAGGTTACACTTTCCAGATGTGTTCCTGCCATCGCTGCCGGAGCATATTTTATTTAAAACACATTCGCACACACCTTTGCCTCGGCTCTGCCCAGCATCGAAACGAAACTCATCCGGGAAACGATCAGTTAGGGCACGGGGTTGTGATGGTTTCGTGCGATGGCCGCGATGCTCTTGCCTTGTTTTTTTCTCAATGTAGGTTTCGTGGTTTTGATAACAGATGATGAGATAGAAGGAAGCGAAAAAAAGTGAAGTGAATTACTTCCACCAACACCACTGGCGCAGGGAAGAAGGTTAGCTGAAGAACGTAGAGCTTCTTTAGGGTCGATAGTGTGTGGCAGCAGCTGAGCCGTTGGTTTTGCGACACGGCAAAAAGGCCAATGGTCAAAGGATCAGCACGGGAGGAAGATGGATTAATATCAACTGTTCTAGTGTTCTTCTCTGCCAGTGACGTCAGACATGCGTACGCAGCTGAAATCCAACCCAAGGTGGGGCCAATTGGACTGACCTCAGGTGGAATAGAAGGAGGAGGAGGAGGAGGCTGTCAATCGTTAATTTACGACACAGACCTAACGCCAAACGGCGTACACAAACACATGCATTTGGACGGATTTTGACAAGAAATGAAAACCTAATACCGTTCTAACGCACAATCGTCCACTGTGTGTGTGTGTGCGTGTCGTTCACGCAATCCTCTTCGCGCAATCCCATTTTTTCGCACTCGAACCGTACAGCGTTGCGACAGGGTGAGTGTTTCACACGCCGATGGTGTTGGTGCACGCCGCCAAACGCCAGCGGCCTGGTGTTTAAAATTTAAATGCCCCAAGATCGGCCCCACTCGCCCTGCTGCTGGCACCCCGACGCCGACGACGATGATAATAACGCACATAACGCGCATGACGTGCGTGCTGGATGGAGGCGTGGCAGGATGGCGGAAGGGCGCACAACCGAACGAAGTATTTGGCACGGATCGGCAGTTTAGAAACCGAAACCCGAACACAAATAAAGCGAAAAATCAATCAAAGATTCGCAAACCGATGTAACAGGAAACTTAAACGGAAACGGAAGCAACGGGGAAATTAAGGGAACTGGGTTTGGGGAGAAAGAGCCGGAGTAAGATAGGAAATTAAATGGAGGGAAAATAAACCTCGATCGTTGAGTTTCCGATCGTCCGGATTGGTCAAAATGTGGTATTGCGTTGCGCACCGGAAGATGTTTGGCCCATCTTGTTTGTCAGTGATATAACATACTCGGCGCCAGTAGAGTTTTCGCCATTTTGGACAAAAGACAATTAAATGACAGTGTTTTTATCATAGTGGAGGTATTTTTCAATTGTTTGATTATCATGTAAAGTGTGATTTGAGGCTTTATCTTGGTGCTGTTTATCATGATTAAATCTTCAAATCCTTTCTTGACCGTCAAATCTTTTTAGGGATTTTAATTAAGCAACCTGATTTTTTAAGTTAAGAATAACATTCATCATGTTGGCATAATCAGTTGTTGATATTAACTAAAAACACAATGAATGAATAAGTACCAAAATCAATGGTAAGAATGAAAACTTTGAAGAATTCTAACTGTTTATGTTTCTTTCTGGATCAGAAAATTGAGACTATGTTTTTAAAAGTGGTTTAATATCACTTTCAAAACATTACAACATCGGTAACGGTATGTGGTCCGCGCTTTCGGACTCTTTTCCATCATTTGGCCTTTATCAGAAAACGTGTGCCGACCCCTGGTGTAAGCGCTTGAATATTCAAGTTTTACAATATTCTGGTGTAAAGTGAAACCCAATAAACCGCACGTGATCATTAAAACATTTAAAAGGTTAAAACATAGTTTTTGAACCTTTACAATAGTTCACTACATTTCACCAAAAGAAAAACCAAATTAATGAAACAAACCTCGCGAAACCCCAATTATTACTCCTTTTTTCTAATGTTTTATGCATAGCCCGGACACATCTATTCTGTACGGCGTTGCTTACAGTCGTGGAAATCTCCGGACGAGCTGAACCAAAAACACAGCAGGGAATGAGCGACGGGACACACGGAATAGGTTCTTTGCTTTACTCACTAATGACTGGCAACATTTGGCGATTTTTCACATGCGAAAAAGATGTGCTTGACTGTGCGGAAAAATCAAATCCCAAAAAAAAAAAACTAGGAATCATGGACAGCGGTTTCGTTTTTTTTCGGTTTTCCTTTTCCGGGTAAAAGTTTTACGAGCCTTAACAAATTGTTTTTTTTTCCAACATAAATTGTAGATATGTTTCCGTAACACCGGAAGCTTAGTGCAAATTCCTTCAAGGTCTGCCGGCGTGGACGTGGATAACGAATGTAACCTGCTTACCAAATCAAGACGAAAATTCATAAAACTTTCGTCTAATTCTGTTAAGTTTATCCATAGCTCATCGGGGGGGGGAAAAATAATGCTGGAAACACAAAACATTTGTAAACGGGCTTCTTCTTAAACTACTTTCCAAACTGTACGCCATTTCAACTTCTGCGCTTGCCTGGCCTGGCGATCCAATCAGCCCGATTGATGGGAACATTTGGGTGCAAAAAGTCGCACTGCAACGATCGGTGCTTCAGCGCCAAAAACGGCGATGTTAAAAATCGCCCGAAAAAGAAACGTCCCGATGCAAAAACAGAAAAAAAAATCACAGCAACAAAGCAATACAATAAGAAAAAGCAGGCTGACAACAAAACAAAACAAAAACAAAAATGGCCCCGAAACGGAACGAATATTAAACGCCAGCGTTTTGCGACGAAAATTGGAGGTAGAAAGAGGGCGTCATCGGGTTTTGGGGAAAAATCTCCCCTATCAAACCCCCCACACACACACACACTCACTTGGACACACACTCGACATTCTCGGCCCGCTTTCGAGCAAATCACCATCCTTCGGCGAAAAGATCGTGATGGCGGCGGTGGAAAGTGCGCTTGATTTATTGGCCGGCGTTTTCGTGGTCGTGTTTCATTGGCGGCACGGCAGTCCAGTAATTTTATTCAAATTTCAAGTTCAATACACAAAATACCGCAGGCGATTCCGCGACCCGCTACCCGGAGCTGCTGGCCCGGTACTTCTTCCTCCTTCCCGTGCCATACACCCTACATACACATACACACTTACAACACCGATGGAACGCCAATATGTTGCGAATTTGCAACCGCTAGCAAATGTGGCATTAAATCGTATACAACAAGTCGCAACGTGAGGCGGAATGGGACGGTGGGGGAGGGACGTGGGCTTAGCGGTGGTGAAGGTGGAACCGGAATGGCGGGTGAATGGCCACCGCACGGATCGACCTACCCGAATGCTTCATTCTGGAAAGCGTCCTGCTTCATCCCTTTCAATCGCCCAGCGCCAGCTTCTCCTGCATCTTCTATGATCGTTTTCTCCTTCTCCCAGCCCACATTCCCACCCCAATACACACACACACACACAGTTATCGACCGCCCAGAGTGATCCTTTCATTTTGCCTTCCATTCCTTAAGCCAGAGATTCTCAACCACGAACCTGCGTGAAATTGTATTACTGACCCAATAAAATTGGATTGTTCCGAGCACCGAGAACTAACATCACAGTTCTTTCTGTTGGAAAGCGGCTAATTAATTATTTAATTAAGAAGAACCTCTAAAAAGATAATTTGAAAATTCATTCGGCTGTTCAATCTGATCGTACATCATAGTACACATATTCTAAAATTTGTGTTTGGGATAATCTTTTCGTTAATCGTTCGAATGAATGGTTCTGAAGCTATAGTTATTTCACGTTTAAATATTTTAAAACTAACGTTTAAATTATCCTTATCTCAGTTATCCACGGTGTCTCGCACGTTTAACTAATAAATCATTAGCTTCTTGTCTTCCGCCGTGGTCAGAACTAACGCTTTTCCTATTATTACCTCATGCTGAATAGATTCCAGTTCAACATATTGCCCGACGCGGCAATGACGCATGGCCATAGTCGTCGGTTTTTAGCCCCTGGTCTAGAAGGCCTAGGAAGCTGGATTTAATAGCCGTATTGGTGTAAATCCAAAGAACATGTTTGGCTGCAATTTGTGTTGTAATTCCCGAGGCGCATGTACGACTATTTCTGATAACTTTGAGCTACAATTGCCTTTAAGAAACAACAACAACAAAATCCATTATTTCCTCTCTTGATATTTTTTAAATTAAAAAATAGTTTGTAGGTATATTTAACTAAAAGCTCCTAACGGATGTCAACTTACTTACTTCCATTGGATGTCTGAATTTGTTTTCTAGAAATAATTGTGATTTTGTCCTTACCGAAGTATGCCGTTCAAAATGTTCTGTGATGTGAAGAGGGTTAAGAACCTCTGCCCTTACCTCGAGTCGATGTTTCTCTTTCGCTCGCTTACTATCCTATTCACACTCCCGGCCCCGTTGATTGTTACTTGTTAACTGCACAAACTCTTTCTTTTTCCATTTTGGCCACGAAACGGGGTGGCCCCAAGTATCGGTATCTACCCGGGACCGGGGACAGGCGGCGCAGCATACCGAAACAAAAACAAAAAAAAGTGAAGCCGACAGGCGACCACCGAACACAAATAACAAAACAACAAAATAGCATAAACACATCCACACACACACGCACAGGCAACCATGGAAGGAGGATGAAAAAGGCAACGGTTTGCAAAAGAAAAGTCAAACCAAACAGCCCCACCGACAACATCATCGCCCGCATCGGCGTACGGGAAACAAAATACAATCCTGCTTCCCACAGGCCCTTGGCCAAAGCCGGCAGAGTGGTCCCCTCCCCCGCCCCACCCCCCTTCCTACACACAAACCAATCCCAACCAACAACAACACCACGAACCGGTACCGCAACCCCCGCGATCGTGCGAGGATATAAACAAAATAAAAAATTAACAAATAAAAACATAACAGCAGAAAACCGCACATAACCTTAATAGGGCGAGAAGCCGATCTTTCCGCGGCCCGGCGAGGTGGTTGTGCGCTGGCAAGCCATCAGATGTTGGGAGCCAGAGCCGAAGAATAAGAAAGAGCAGGAGGGAGATAGATGCAGAGACCGGCAAGAAACGATCACGTTGTAAGCGAAAGCGGGCGAAACGATGAACCAAAGCATCCGCAGCGTCGAGCCCAAAATGAAAGGAGTGAAAAGCTACCATAGTCCTTTCCGGCACGGAGCGCACCGCATTCCTATCTCGAAAAATTCCCACACATTCCAGGGCCATGGTGCGGTTCGGGCGAGTCCACCGTCCTTCCGCCCGGCGCTGGGCGCACTTCCACCCCTCCCCATCCTGGGGCGTTCCAACGCCGGGCGTGATCTTCCGTGATCAATTTTTGATCTCCTCCTTGGGCTGGCCGTTCGTTCGCCGTTACCCTCTCTTTCCTTCGTTCGCATCGCTGCCCTCGTTTTCACCCGTTCGCTTTTGCTCCAGTCTTCGCAGCATCCAAATTTGATGGAGAGCAAAGCGGTCGAGGTCGGTCGGACGGACGGACGAACCGACCGGGACCACAAAGGGTTGGAGACCGAGAGCGGTCTCGCTGGAGATCGCTGGAGCGGTCGATGCGGAACACACAACAAAGGAAAAATTAAGGAAAAGAAAAACCGATTCGACAAACCTCCTGCGAGAACCCAACTGCAGGAGGAGCTGTCAAAATTGTGTGGAGAGGTGGGGATAAAGGGCGACCCTGGCCGGGGACCGCGGATCGATGGAGATAAGATGAACGACGTGGAGAAGAGGCGCTGGCCGTGTCGAGCGCGCTAAAAAGGCAAGATGATAATGCCGCCGCCGCCACCATCGTCGCCGTCACCGCTACCGTCGCCATCTTGGGCAGTGGTTTGTGCGGACTGAGGTCACGGAGATGGGCACGCCAGGTAACGGGGTAGGTACAAAATTGGTAGAATGCAAAGACCAACGGCGGTCCAGGTTCTTGGCCCGGTCGATGCATATGAGAGACGCCCGGTTCGTTCTTCGTTATCCTCTAAATTGGACAATATTCTTGGGGAACGCCACCAACCGTATGATCTGCACGATCCATGCATGCCCAACGCTTCAGAGAGTTGAGAAAGAGATTCGATGTAATAGAAGAATGCATATAGTTGATAGGTTGATAGTTGATGGACCATACATTGCGTATGTCGCGCATGTTGGTCCTAGGGGAATCCGAAATCCAAAACTTATTGTACTCTATAAGTAGATCAACACTATTCCCTCGGAACACTATTCTCTTTCAACTAAGTTCCAGTTTCATAAAGTCTAATGAAGCCCCCGTCATTCCAACTCACATATCCTAAGCCACGCACGTTATATCTAACCTCTTTAGCTTCCAGTGCTATCCTGGAATACGGCAAAATCTTCTGATAGCGGACCAAAATCGCAGGGCATGTCCATTTTAATGAGAGTTTGAACTCGTTTTCTTTCCAGTGCTTGGAGCCCCAACACGGGAGTCTTCCAGTTCCCGATGATTTCCAGAACGGAGCGTAAAAAGAGGACACAACCAAGGCGCCGGCCTTAAATGGCTTGCAGGCTCTCGGGTTTGCTTAGCAGCCATCGTCTCATCGTCGGTAGTCGCTGATCTCGGTCTCGAAAGTCGAAAAAGTGAGATGAAGCAGTATCTATGGATCCAGCACACAGGCGCAAACGTACACACATGCAATGCCCCCCCGGGAAAGGCAGAGTGCAATGGATGGGAGTGGCTGCACCTTTCGGCTCACCGTATGAAAAGTTCGATACGGCAGAGGGTTCAAGTAGGTTGTTAATATTTGAACAATTGGAAAATGTTAAACAACGTTGTAGATTTGGTACCAATATTCCAAAGCTATCCTTGATTATGGAAACTGATCGGTACGGTACCGATCGGGTACAACATATTTAGAATCAATTCTGGAATCGACAGTTTTACTACCAAGTTAATTCGATGCAGTTTATTGATTTATATAAAGAAAGTCTCATTGCAATAATACTGGTAGTTATGTAAAATTGAAGTAAAAAATGTTTGTTTAAGAAAATGTTATCTAGCTTTTGTTTTCGTATAGCTCTCTACATCTTCAATATGCATCTACTGCATGCGTGATGATGGGTGAACCTTGGTAGAAATACGGAATGAAGATTTTAAAAGTCAATAACATATGAAAGTCGTCATTTAGATTGGAAATACATACCTTACCTACGGAAGTCAACATTGGGTTTTTAAGATGAACTATCAACTAAAGCCAAACGTTATAATTCACTAAGGTGGGGCTCCGTGCCATACAAGTTACACATCGACGAATTACATCCCAGTTATATTTTAAGGACTTGTTGGAACCTTGTGGAATCCGTAACTACAGGCAGCCTTTCGCTAATTTTTCAACATCGTTCAAGACTGTGAAAAAAATTTTCCATTTGATAGATAGAAAATATCATAACCGAAATGGTAGAAATGGTTTCACTAAGTTGTGCCCACTTTTTCTTTTCATCGGTCTTTTATTTGATCAGTAAGCAGTGGTCAAGTCGGATAGAAAACAGCCAGTCAACAATTTCGAGGGAAAGAAAACTAGAAAAAAAAAACTCTAGCCGTCCAAACGGACCCTACCGTGGAAACTGTGAATGATTATTCAAATAGTCGTGCAAGACGGTTTATGCATGCCCTCTCTTCTTCACACTCTCTTCCGATCATCGTCATTTTTTCTCCCATTATCCATCCTTCCCATTGGCTCCCCTTCGCCATATTTTTTCCGCTCCTTTTTCTTCATATACCTTTTTTTCTCTCTCTAGTTTATCTTCACCGGCCTTCTTGTCTATCTTCGGCTTCACATTCCAGCACTTCTGTGGTGCTGGGGGCGGGGGGCTCGCGGGCTGAAACACAAATGGAAACTGTCCTCGTGTTCGAACTTTCATTCAACAAAACACTCGGTGTGGCCTTGTCTTGTTGGCGGCGAAAGAATGCCATATCCCGTTAGAAAGTCGTTTGAACGCAAATGGCTAATGGTGAACCTGAGCCGGGTGGCCGAGGGGGAGGGAGGGGACGAAGGCTAGATCTAACGCCACGGGTACGGAACGCCATCGGGAGCGCACAGGAATTCGACAACGTTGCAGGAAAACGGAGACTCCAACGCGGCCAACGGGAGTGCTGACTGGGAAGTCTAATGTTATGCTGCTTTGCTGGCCAGCATTTAACAGCACGATTGCACGACCGTTGGTGGTTTCGTTGGATATGTTAAAATCATCGGACCCGATCAGCTTGCAATACCTGTCCGGTGCGGTTCGTCCGGCAGAACCATGCGATCGTTCTGCGTTTGCGACACGGGAAAACATCACGGCACATGGAAGTAGCCCAATGTGACATCCTTTCCACCACCACTCGCCCGCCCAACGGTTGGGTGACGCTTGTTTGCTTAAAAGAAAGCCGGCGAAAGCACGACGTCGCTGCCATGCTGGCAACACGCTGGGCAATCATACGTCTTCATGCTTCCCGTTTGCTGAATCTCTTTAGCGGCGTGAATGTTGTAGCTGCTGCTTTTGCGAAGCAGGAGGGACATTGAACTCTTTCCTTTCTAACGAGCAAAAAATAACGATGTTTTTTAATGAATGGACCAAAATCAGCTTACTACCGCAATTATGCGGCCAGTTGGCGAAACAAAATCCTACGTCTCTCAAACCAAAAACGACTTTCGTTAGCCAACATATTCATCTGTTTTTGACTATGAAACGCACAGGAATTCGACATGCATCTGTCTTTGACTTGATCTGTCTTTGACTTTTTTATAGATAGTTTTTAATATACAATTTGATAATATTAATTTATTTTAAAAATAAAAAAGCCCATAATTAAAGAAAAACTACTCTCAATCAAATCTCAAAACAAATTACTGCTACCTTAAAGTGCTTGAAAAAAATAAAAAGAGAAAAAGAGCGTTTTTTGCAACAGCCTAGTTTTTGCATACCAAGCGAAATATACAAAAAATGAACGAATGACAAATAAAAAAAAATTTAATCTCTAAACTAAAATATAACAGAGGTATTTTATCTAAGGTTAAATATTTTTAATGAAACATAATCAATTTAGATTAATGTAAATATGAATGTAAATGAAGGTAGAAAACAATGTTCAATGAAAGATTAAAAAACACCCAACATTAATGAAGCAGTAACAAGAAAGGTAAAAAGAATCTCAATAATTTGTCATTTATTTCGTATTTTAACAATCATTATAGTTTGAAATGCAATAGTATGAAAAATTGTTTGTCTAATTATCTGTTGATAAAAGGCAATACTGGATGGTTGTTACCTTTAAAAATTTGAGAACTCATTGTCGAACCGCGCTACATAATTGACGCTTTTTGGCACAGGAAAAGTTTGGCAAAAAAAATATCTCTACCTCAGACCTTCACGAAATTCCCAGAAGTCTATTCATGCGTAATCTGAGCGGCGAAACACGTTCTGGATGTGTTTTCGCGGGACGGCTCATGCAAACCTGTCCACGGCGCAAAGCAAGCCCGCGTCATGCTGAGTCCAGCCACTTTTTCATCCCTTTGCCCCCTTTTCGTCAATCCCCTTCGAAAAGGGTACGCCAAAAAATGCACCATCTAACGATCTGCCAAAACAACAAAAAAACAAAAACCGAGTCTAACCGCCCCAAAAGTAAGGAGAGACAACAACACAAACTTCACGAAACTTTAATGCTCAATGGTACACGCCGCGTGAAAGCGCGACATACAACGGGCGCAGCAGGGTAAAGTGGAAAGAATGGCGGAAAAAACACTATATAGGCTCAGAGGCACACATGAGCGGGCAAGTTTCACCTCAAAACCGAGCCAGACCGCGCAGCCGACGATTTGGAATGTCAGTATCTGCTGCTGAATACAAATGTGAATTGATGCGCTGCCTTCTGCCGGGGCATCTTCCAGGGATCGGTCGCTTGCATAAGCTGGTGCGTGGTGCGGGGAGACTGGAGATAAAGGGACACGATGCCCGCGGGTGATCGCGGGCAACGCCGGGTGTAAGAAGGTTTCTCAAGTTTCAGCAACCCCGGCAACATTCCGGACGTGGACGACGGGCGATACTCCTAAAACGGGCCCAACGGTCTTTGCCGTACGGGTTTTGTGCCGGCCCGGTGTGTCGGTAACGTCTGATCGGGTCGCAGGTCCAGAATCCTGTTGATCAGGCCTCGCACTTGAACTGCACGGTTCGCACGGCGCGCTGAGAGACTCGCGAGTTTTAGGTGGACTTCCTTGTCGGGGGATTTTTCTTTGGGGAGAATTGATCCCACCGCTTCGCGGGACTCTACGAGAGTAGGCTGGAATGCACACAATATCCTCCTGTACCAACCGAAGTAGCACACACCGGTCCATCCCAGATTCGACCGCTTTCGTGCTTTCTAAATCATTGTTGACCACCGAAGTATACCGAGGGGGTTCATGAAAGAGGCGCGAGTAGCATTAGAAGTTGCATACCAAAACCCTGTTAAGGCCAAACCCTGTCTTTGTGTATGTGTGTGTGTGTGTGTTCGCGTGCGCACGCGAGCCATCAAGGAATGCGATGAAGCCACTTTAATGGATGCTGAACTTGGGTACCACTCTCTGTCTCTCTTTCTGAAGCGAGGTACTTGAGCCTCTACTGGACATCGTCCGGATCGTTGACCAGCTTGTCGGGTGCAGCCTTTCCGTCGGTGGTGGCTCGCGAATTCTATTCCTCGCGACCGAGGTTTTTGACCTTGAAAATATTTGCTGTTGGTGGTGGCGATTACACTCAGTGAGTGTTTGACTAAAACGTAGCCTTTCGGGAAGGGCTGATACGATCGCCGTTTTGCTTGTGCTTGTGTGTGAAAACAGGGCACCGGGAAGGCATGGGAAGTGGGCAATTTTCGTCCCAAACACACACACACACACACACACACACGAGCCACACATCGTCCATCCATCGAGGGCTCGTTAGCCGTGGAATGTAACATCATGTTTGGTTCCCTCCTATGCTTCCCGGCAGCTTCTGCACCTCGGTACTATCGGTTCGTGCACGATCGAGTTCGAGTTGGTTGCTGTCGCAACTCGCCCTTCCGCCGAGCCCCTAGCAGAGCAAACGATGGACATTGACGTCCGCGCGACCAGATTCTTCCCCTCGCCAAATCTGCCAAACATGCATGTTCCCCTGCCTGCCGGTAGGTTTTTGTAGCAAATGAAAGCCCACAAGAAGCCGCCTCGCCACTGAACGGACCATCGGACTGAATACCTCGCGATGGCAATCCTAATTTCGGCAAACGAGGAACTTCAACACCACCGGGAAGGGGCTTTAGGGTTCCCTTTGTGGCATTAGACGGTGAGCCGTTGCCCATCGAACGGGAACGGTTTAAGCTCGTGCGAAACATGGGTTCCGGCCCTCCGTCGTCTGCCAAAGATTTCTGCACACCCAAAGCGGCGTTTCCGATGGTTTTCAGGGATTCTTGCAACGAAAAGAATGCCTGTTAATTAGCAAACACGGCACACACATACAAGGGGAATAACTATTGTAGGAACTGCAAAAACCCCCGGTCAACCACCAGTTGCTGTTCGGTTGGGAGCAAATGGATAACTTGTTCGACTAGTTTCTGGGAGTTCTCACCACGTCTCGGAGATCTTAAAAGGTGAGTAAAAGGCGGAACAGAACGTTTCAAGCAGCCGAAAATCCGCAGTCGTTGTAGCGATGCAAGCCGAACCCGATGGCCTTTCGGAGGAACTTAAGATGCCCACCCAAAAAGCACGGACAACACGGGCGAAATCCCGCTCAATCTATTTTGCTCTAACGGTATCGTCATTCCATCGCCGTTCGCCAGGTATTGCAGGCCTAGTGGATCGCCTGATGAGAAACGTTCGAAGGCCGGGAGGATTGCGGGGATGCTGGCGACTTTGCGACACTGGGAATAAGCGGGCTCATTCATACGCGCAACACTTCGCGTCTCTAGCTCCGCCAAAGGCTCGGCACGGTCGGGTCGTTTGTGCCATAACTTCTTTTTTACCAAGAAGTAACACTATATCTCCCCGTGCCGTCCGTAAGGGACGTACTGATGATCTGAAACGACGGCGACGGCCCCGCTGTCTGATCCGATCGCCTACGACTGATCCGATCGGGTGAAACTGCCGCAGGAAACCTTACACCTCACCCAATTGGTAATTAATTAGGCAGAAAATTGCCTCCCGTGGTGCAGGAAATTTTTCGGACGAGAGCTAAAGGAGGAGTCCACGCAGAGCGCCGGTGGTGGCCACGGTGGTGGAGGTTTGTTTGTCGGTCGGAATCGAATCCCGAAACCCGATCGTGTAGCCGATCGTGGTCTCCAGAGGGGAAAAACAGGCATCCAGAAAGCGAGGCATCTCTACCAAAGGCCACGGGGATTTCATTCAAAAACGGTTCCATAAAAATTTATGAGCCGCTCGCCTCACCCATGGCGGTCTCGGTCGCGATTGGCGGCCGGTCGATCGGTGGGAAAATATGCCGGAATGCTATCGCTCCTTGCAAAGTGGTGAGGACAGCGGAGCGAAAAAATGAACGCGAGAAATCGCTAACACCCAAAACATGCGGCTTTATCCGGGCAATATGGGACCAGCGCTACGCGGGTGAATGCCAGAGATCGATCAGATCCGGTCAGATTAGGGTACAACAATTCAATCACCTAGTGCCGGGTTGATCTATATATGCACGTTGAGTTGGAAGTGAAACTAAACCGGGCAGTACAACACGTAAGAAGAATAAAACGGGAACAGGATGTTGGTTGGAGAAAGTTCCTTGGTCTGGGAATCCGGAGAGGGGGGGAAACAGAACAGTGCGGCGTTGGGAAACGAAGAAATCGGTGCCTCACGGCGGAAAATCTGACCCATTCAGTAGCGGCAGCTGGAATTATCATAGGCACGCTAATATTTCTAACGCATGTTTCATCTTTTCGCGACGACCTACAAAACCATCTTACCACCCGGACGGACTATCGCACCTAGCGCGTCACGCCAGCCGTAGTCCAGGGTGCTGCGTGATGTGATGGAATGTGTCAATGGGTCTTAGGCTTCCGGGTTGGCATACGGTTGAGAGGCAGCTCCACGCGGACGGAACCCATGCGCGTTATGCAACCAGTACTGATAAGATAAGACATTCCACTGGCTGGACGATGTGGTGCGCCACTCCACACTGGCAGATTGAGGCGTTGTTTGAGTAGCCTTCGCTTGACTTCTAGCCGATCGGAATCTCTGGAATGCAATGCCATTAGGGGGTTGCAGTATCGTAGTATTTGTGGTGGAAGTTCCACGCAGGTGTACTTGAAGGAGCTCAAGATGTACTCCAATGGAACGAAGAGACTCTTCACATATTCCGGCTTGCTATGCTAAAACAAATTCTTGGAGTTGAAAATAAAGTCTTCCCAAAAACCCCAAAAGTCCTCATGAAAATGATTGCAGTTCCGGCTAACCTGTTTGCCTCAGAGAGACATTAACCCACCCGGTCTGCGGTGAAAGGTCTGCCCGATCGTAACGGTACGGTCAGACTTCAAGACCACCGACGAACCGCCAACTCTTTCACCCTGGGACAGCTGATCTCACGAACGACCCCCCCTCATGCCAACTCATGTATACTGGTATGCTTGGCGTGTATATCCACCATGTGGTGGAACGCTCTGTCTCTCTCCCCCGCCCTGGTGCTATCCCGTTCCCGGTGGACATTCTGCGGTCTATCCAACTCATTCATGTTTCCTGGGTCGAGCCTGAGCCGAGGGACAGAGCGGGCCGTGTCTTTATGGTTGTGCTCGAAGCAGTGAGCGGATGGCCGGATCGACCGCGTATATCCGCACACGAACACTCGGAGCGATTCGATGCCACGACCTCAAATGGAACAAAACTGAAAAGAAAAAAAAGAAAAAAGGAAACAACACATCTTAAAACAGCATTCCTTAACCAGTTCCTCGCGCACGCGGATGGGAGGTGGAACGGAAGGTTGGCAAACCCGATGTGGAGTTTCAGGACTTGCCAGTACTTGGTGCATACCAATGAAGCCGATGCTGATGGGAAGCATAGCGTTGCTTGGAGCAGCACGATCTGGCCCGTCCCAAGATCTCCAAGACTCCAGGGGATGCATGTGGCGGACCGCTGCGAGGGACTTTGTGCCTAACAACCGCTACGCGATGTTGCAAGAAATGTGGCGTCGTCGGGTGATTCGGACAAAAAAAGTAATTAGAAACGATCGCAACCACCATAGGCGGGATGCGAGGGGCGATAAAAAAGGCATATTTATATAACACTTACCCTTGCGACGATGACAAGTACAAGCGAGATCTTCGTCCACAAAAACACGAACGATTTGCAGCATGACCAGCATCGTCGAGGAATTATCAACGGAACTGGCAACTCCAACCGGTGGAAGTATGGAGCACAATTATTCCCAATACATCGTACGCCGCCGGTTTGGTCTGGGTGTAAACTGGCACTCGGTGGTAGTGATGCCTGGACCTATCGCATCTGAGGTTGATGCTGCTACTCTGGTAGACGACGGTGGACGTCACTCGCTCGCGGGGAGCTGTTGCGCAAAGCTCTAGGGCTCCGCGGGGCCGGTGGTGCAAGCGGTTTGGCCACGGAAGAAAAAAAGAACAGCAACAATTTCGTCTGCATGACTCCCCAAACAATGGTTCAGTTAGCGAGCAGCGCAGGGGCTGACACAAGACATCTAGAAGACACCTACCTTAAACCACCATCATCAGCGGAAAGAGTCTGTGATGAAATGTGTGTGCGAGTGGTTTTTTTTTTTCGTTCGTCACCACCACCGAATGATGGAGGCCCAGTTTCTGGCTGTGGCAGTGGCAGAATAAAGTCGCCACCAGAGCATCATCCGCTAGTGTGCATGCTCTCCTCTTGGAATGTCACATGATCGCTGCTCGTCGGATTCGGCCGAAGGTTTTGCGACCGTTTTGGGTGGGCCTTTTGTGGTGGGTGTCACTACAATGTTGCGCAGTTGTTTTGGCTTTCTACTAAACCGACCGCGTCTTAGCATCGATCATAGAAAATGCCTTCACGAGAAAACGGAGCGATGAATGTGAACCACCTCAATGGAAAGATGCAACGCAGTCGTGATCCTCCGTGTGGATTTATCAAGAATACATTTATTCAATCATTAGATGGGATGAATATGAGCAAGACATTGCACAGCACTCGATGAAACCAACCATTTCATCGAATTCAAATACATCTTTCATAAAAAGAGGATTTTGAAAAAGTGCTTTGAAGGCATTTAATCTAGTTAGAAATTTTGAGCACAAATATTATACAGCAAACAGCACAACATGCATAAATGCCGAAAACAGCGGTTATTTTTTTATTGAGAAAAATAAAACAAACATTCAAAATAATAGCAATTCACCGAAAATGTGCTTTACACATTTGCGGCAAAAGAGTCATAAAAAGACTAACTGAAAAAAAAATTAGTACTGCAGTAAAGACAGTGAAACATATAAAAGCATGTTAGACTGATAAGCAAGTAAAAATAAAAAATGTGTTGATAATCTCTTCTGAAGCCTCCAGTTTCCCATAACATTCGTTAAACATCATTTTGTTAATTGCACTGTTGAAAAAATGCTTTTCCACAGACTAAGAGATTTTTTAATAGCTAGTTTTGCATTTGATAACTTTCTTCGAATTTATTTATTGAAATATTTTTGGGGAACAAATTCACTAAACCATTTTGCTCTTTTTGTTTTTGAAGAGGCAGACAATAAGATTCACCTTGCCAAACCTTTTCATGTTCCATTATCCGCGATTAATAAGCTCAACTAAAATATCACAAAAAATATCTTTTCTCACACGAGAAAAGCCCTGCTTGGAACTCGATTGAAGATAGATCAAATGAAATCATAACAATACCAGCTAATACATAAAAAAACATAAAAACCGTAAAAAAAAGAGAGAGCGATCGGGTTGCGCCGTTGTGCCGGTCGGCATCGAATGGTTAAATTTATCTCCAACTGGTTCCAAATCGTAGTAATGGGACGTTAACGACACATGAATTACCCGTATGGATGGCGCTCGGGGGAATGGCTGTGAAAATGCATCGAGGGCGCGATATGGATGGCCTATTTTTATGAGGGCCCCGTGCCGGCCCGTGTACCTCAATCGGAGCCAATGGGCAATGATTTCGGGCGGGGATATCGTCACCCAATTAGGAATTCCAGCTTCCTATAATTAGAACATTTTCACTCGTTAGCGCCGCAAACATACACACACACACACACCGCGTCGGCGGAATGATCGTCGTGCGGTCATTCCGGGTCCCGTCCGTCGCGCGGCTCGGTCGGGATGCGGGTTGGAATGCGTGCGCGAGTTTGTGTGGTTCAGTGAAGATCCGCGCGGGATCGTCGATTGTGTGTGCGTCCATCTTGGGCCGATCTGAGGGGCCGCTCCGTGGCTGCCGAGACTTCCATGCAGCCGACCAGTGTGTGCTCGTCGGTCGATCATACCAGGGGCGCATGCATCTCTCGTCGGCCAGGTCGTCCTTCGATTCGAGTTTGCTTTCCCCATTGCTTCTGCTGTAGCGCACGTCAAGCGTGACGGCTGTAAAACGGTCTGCGAGCATTGTAGTGGTGTGCCACTAACCGGGGGCTAGAGCCGAGCGTTCCGGGTCGGAACGGGGAGGCAACGAGAAGGTAGAAAAAAAACCATTACTCTTCAATCCGGCCACCACCGACGGTGAGATGAAACATTTCGCCAAGGAGACGTTGTCTTGAAGGAATGAAAAGAAAAAAAAAGAAAATCTGCCAAATCCCCGTTGCTCAAGCGAAACTCCGTGTCAAAAAAAACAAAAAAAAACCACACGATGGTAGTAGTGAACCCGGGATGAACAATAGAGCTGGTGTGCGTGGCAATAGTGGCCGTTTTTAAAGCGCGCGAGGGGAAGAACGTGGCCGTGTACTGGAATTTTCTTCATTTCCACCCGGAACGCAAGAGTGCGTCGGCAATCGGGCTGTGGTGGTGCAAGCGGGGGGGCCCGAAGGATGGGCCGGCGCGGCGCGACCGACAACTATAGTACGCCGCCCGTCTGCAGCGCCGGTGACGTCCGTTTCGTCTCGTCGCGTCGTCGGACGGCGATTCCCTGCAATATATCGCCCTTTTGCGCGCGTGTACCCTTTCCTCTTTTTAAGGTTCCACGAAAAGCGAACAGCAATTCGACGGCTCGAACCGGTCCTGGGCGCGTGCAAAGGCGTGCGAGCGAGCAAGAGCGACCCCGCGTGTCGGAGCCGGCGGCGGAACAGTGCGCCTGGGTATCAGCTGAACCAACACGACTGGCTGCACAACAGTTCTCGATCGGTCTCGGCGGCGAAAGCACGCAGTTTTATTTCTCTCTGCGCCTGTCATCCTCATCATCCCAATGGCGGCTGCTGCTGCTGCTGCTGCTACTGCTGTCCCTGCCGATGCTGTTGCTGGTGCTGGTACTGCTGGTGCTGCTTGATTAGCCTGCGCTGAGTGCGATTTCGGTGTTGGTGCGGTGGTTTATTCGTTGGTGCTGTAATTGCTGTTTCTATTGCTACGAACAATACCCTGCCTTTTTGTCTATTGCGGTTCGATTTGGTCTGGTTGGCCTACTATGTTCACGGCAAAGAAAAGCGATTTGCGCGCTCGTGGAATTTTTTTTCCCTCACTGGTACACACGGAAGGAAACGGTAGTGTGGTTTTGGCTGGACTTTGGACCGTGCGGAATTGCTGCTGGTGGGCAGCAGCGGCAGGGATCGACCGCCGCCGGAAACCTCGTGTGACCCGAAATGTGTGTCCAAATTCCTACACGAACATTCGGTGATGGTCTGGAAAATTCCCGACGAAGCAAACACCTCGTAAAGTGACATTCTGTGAAATTCTCGCGTATCGCTGGAGAAACCATGAAGAGCTTTTTGCGTGTGTGTGAGGCCAAGTCACCCAGAAGAACAGACTCGAAAGGTGTGTAAAGTCTGCGTAGAGTTTCACGTGCAATAAACGACGATGGATGGACTGCTCGGCAATGGAACGGAAAGGATTAGTGATCGTTGGAAATAGATTGCGATAGTAACGCTCCGGATCACCTCAAACGGGAAATAATTAGCTTTTGGTGAAATCTTCACCCATTTCACGGCGAGTACGTCAAAAGTGTGGACTTGAAAAGAATGAAGTTTCGAGAAGAAACAGCAACCTGCCTTCCGGTCCCCCTAGGCAACGATCGAGCGATGTCGAAACGAATGGTATGCGTTGCTGCTGCTCGATGGTTAGCAGAGATGGTGGTCCGTCTAGGAGCAAGATTCCCAGTTTTTTTCGCTTCACATTCCGAGGAACTGTTCGAATCTAATTGAAGTTAATTGAAAGCTTGACTTCTGGATCGCGAGGCCGCCGTATGTTCTACTTAGTTTCCGCCTGGGTAGGCCAGCCATATAGTGCTGGCCTCGAGAATATACACGTTGTTGGCATCATTCGTGCAGCGCACACAATACACACGCGTGTAGGGTCTCGAAGCAGGGGGAAAAAATGTCTATGTGACGCACGTACGTCACCAGCATTTTTTCGTATGCATACCAAATTTTTTTTCTGAACATGTGTGCACACTTCAGTCGTCTCTTCTCCCACCCGCCCCCCAGAGACCCCGTTTTCCCGTCCAAAGTGCCACACATCATCGCCATATATTCTGGTCTTTGAGAGGGTAGGCAGCGTTTTGGTTGGTTTTTGGTACGGAGTTGGTTTTTCGATTTCTTCCCGGCAGCCATGCATCAGCACGAACCACCCGTATTTATTTATTAGCACGTTAGAAGAGGTTTCAACTCTCTCCCCTTCCCGAGAAGAAGCCTAGATGGTGTGTGGCCAAGGCAGCATCATCGTTGCGGCAAAAACCATCCAACCAACCAACCAACCGACCGACCAACCAGTCCCCACTGGCAACCTAGAAGCGGCCGTGTGTTGCGTACACGGTTTTGTGTACTGCGCAGCGTTTATTAGCTTAAATGGCTGCGCAGAACACTACAACGGCGTACGGCCTCTGCTTGCGGCTAAGGGAATCTGCCGTTCTTTTTTCCGCTTTCTTGCGTTCGCAGTCACAAAACTATAGGGAAAACACACCGAAGGGATAGGCAGGAACTGGGGGAGGGGGGAAATGTGCGTAAGTCTCTGCGGAAGGGTGACCAAACAAGAGGATTTTCCCTTCCGCACAATAGGGAGAGCCGCTTGCTACGAGCGGTTCTAATTTCGATAGCCGAATCTAGAACACCAAAATGGTAATTTTATAAGATACCGTCAGCGCCGGTCATTTGCTGCTCTGGTGGTAGTAGTAGTAGTAGTAGTATAGTTTATTGGGTAGGACATAAAAATACAATAAAATGTGAATAATAATTACATAGTTACTGGGTTCGAAATAAACATCTTTCCTCATTGTTAATGAAGTTTCATAGCTTTGCTAACTTTAAATTGAATTCCTTCTTAGGAGTCTAGAGATTGGAGTGGGAAAAATTTTTTATACCTAAAACCCACCACAGGACAAAGGAAAAAAAAAAAAAAAAAATTTGAATAATATGAGTTTACTCCTAACTAACTTAATCTAACTAATTGATAATCATCTTTTGAACTTAAGATAGACTGTTTTTGGATGTTTATCCTTAGCTATGTTCGCAATAGACCAGTGACTAAGGAATATGGATGGTAATGGATTTGTGACTGTGGATGTAACCAGATTTAGGGAGGGTGGAGGGAATTTGTTAGTAGGGAGTTAGGATGTGAGGATGTTTTTTCCATGTACTTAGAGTTCAGTTTATTAAGGAATGTATCGATCTTATCTATGTTGCATATTGTGTGTAAGGTAGATGTTCGATACCACGGGACTACGTTCAGGCAAGCTTTTAGAAATTTGTTCTGGGTTTTTTGTAGTTTTAGTTTATGTGTTTTTGCACAGGAATTCCACACTGGAGCGCCATACGCTATTATTGGTCTAATTAGAGACTTATACAAGAGAAGTTTGTTTTGCATATTAAGCTTAGATTTTCTGTTTAAGAAACTGTATAGGCTTCTAAATATTTTTTCACAATTTATAGTTGTGTTTTCGATTTGCTCTCTAAATGTTAGGCGTTTGTCGAAAGTCATACCTAAGTATTTTACTGTTGTGCTCCACGGTATGTTAGTATCAGATAACTGTAGTTCTCTGGACGGGATTTTCCTGTTGCTGTAGTATCTAGTGAAAAATATCGCTTCAGATTTATTTGGGTTTATCTTGAGTTTCCATTTACTGCAATATTTTTCATACGTGTGGAGTGCTTTGTTCAAGTTGTTTACAATAGTTTTGGCTTGCTTGCTACTAGAGGCTATTGCAAAATCATCTGCGTACAGATATTGGGAACAGTTTGGCATTTTGGGAATATCAGCAGTGAAAATATTAAATAGTAACGGAGATAGTACGCTGCCCTGGGGAACACCGGCTGTTGGAGAGTAGTTCGTGGACTTAGCTTTATAGATATGTACTGCGTTGATTCTATTTCTTAGGAAACTGGTTATAATATGAATTAAGTAATTTGGGAATTCATATTTTATTAGTTTGAATATAAGTGCATCATGCCAAATGGAGTCAAAAGCTTTTTCTGAGTCTAGCATTACTAAACCCGTTGATTTCCTCAGCTCTCTATTTTTAACAATATCATTCTTTAATCTGTGTAATTGATGTGTTGTGGAGAGACCTGGTTGGAATCCAAACTGAGCATCAGGAATCAGATTCCTACTATCAGTGTGAACTTTCAGTCTTTGAGCGATAATTTTTTCAAACAATTTCCCCAGGCAATTTAATAGACTTATTGGTCTATAGTTGGAAGGCTGGCTTAAATCTTTTCCATGTTTGGGAATTGGAATTACTTTAGCTGTTTTCCAGTCTTTAGGATAGTATCCCAATTTTAGGCAGCCATTCAAAATTTGTGTAAAAAAAGTAATAGCGTTGTTTGGCAGGCGTTTAATAGTTCTGTTATTGATATTGTCTAAACCCGAGGATTTTTTGTTTTTGAGTTTCTTCAAGATTTTTTTTATTTCGCTAGGTTTGATTAGGTCGGAAGGGCAAAGACTGGGAACGGGGGAGCAGTGAAAATAGTTTGAAATTGTCGAGTTAACCTTATGTTGAACAGTACTGATGTTATTGATGGTGATATTGTGAGCGTTGTGGAAGTGGGATTTAATAGCCTCACATTTTTCTATAGGGGTCAGAAGTAATTTACCATTCACTTTTAGTGCTTGAATGCTTTTAGGTTGATTTTTGATTATCCTAACAAATTTCCAAAGCTTGTTGTTGTTGTTTTGTTGGCGATTTAAGGACTCCAGATTTTTTGACCAAGCCGTATTTCTTAGGTTACTTAATTTGTGATCTATTTCTTGTTTGAGGCCATTGTAGATATTTTTGAAATTAGGGTTTAGTCTATGCCTTTGTAACTTTTTTCTATACATGTTTCTCAATTTGATCAAATTTATAATTTCCGGGGGAACAGTAATGGTGTAGTTGCCTGGGGAGATTAGAGGAACCGCTAAATCATGGGCAGCTAAAATCGATGCTGTTAGTTTGCTTAGTAATTCATCTATTTGACTGATTTGCACCATACTGCTGAGGTTGATTTCGGCGGGGTTAATATTACTTCTGATAGAAGATTTGAATATGTCCCAGTTTGCGTTGTTGTAGTCGGGAATTTGATTAGGTGTGTTGTTGCTAGTACAGGTTTTGTTTAATGTAAAAATGACTGGAAGATGGTCAGAACTTAAGTCGGTAATGGTCGTAGGGTTAGAAAAGTGGTGCTCATTTGTCAAAACTAGATCCAGGGTAGATGGATTTCTACTCGGGTTTGACGGTATATAAGTAGGGGAATCCGGGTATAAGATTGAAAATTGTCCTATTTGCAGTTCATCAAATAGGGATTTTCCAGCCTGATTGTTTGTGACACAGTTCCACATTCGATGGCGAGCGTTAAAATCTCCACAGATAACAAATTTGTTCCTAAATCTGGTCAGCGCCTTGATGTCTTGTTTGAAGCTATTTATGTTTGAGTTACCACCTGGATGGTATGCAGCAATAAGTGAGATTTCTGTGTTGGTGCAGTAGATTTTTATACCGATTGCTTCAATTATTTTTAAATTCAGAGAAGGTAGTAATGAGTGTTTGATATTGCTTTTTACCAGAATAAGAATGCCGCCCTTAGGGGCTGAGGCTCTGTCTAATCTGTAGGTTCGGTACTCTGGAAGGTGAAATCTAATATTTGATTTTAAGAACGTTTCGACAACGGCCATTACATCTATAGAGTGATTTTTTAAGAATCTATACAAATCAATTTTTTTATTGGATAAGCTATTAGCGTTCCAGTATGCAATTTTTAAGTTACTTACTTGCTCCATTTCATCGGAAACAGTGTTTTTGAACAATAGTGAAGATGACCTTTATTTGGTCTTCTTTTGTTTTGCACGCACGAAGGCTGCTGAAGGTTTCTGTGATTACAGAGATCAGCTCTTCTGAGGAAAAAAGGTCATCGCTGGATGGGTTAGTATTTGTGGAAGGATTTTTGCTAGGGATGGAAGGAGGTTTTGTCTGACGAGGAAGAGCGGGGAAGTCACTGGTCGTGAACATTACCTTGCTTTGATCTGGATATTTGTTCATCTTTTTAGGTTTGGGACTGTTCTGATGGGCACTTTTTTTTTTTGGGCAGCCACTATAGTTCGCCGTGTGGTTCCCTTCACAGTTCGCGCACTTTAGTTTGTGTTGCGGAATTTTTTCATCGCCAGCTTCTTTTGTGAGGGGACACGAGGCTGAGTTATGGTTGCCGGAGCATTTAACACATACAGAGGTTCTAAAGCAATTTGCCGCACCGTGACCAATGCGTTGGCAGTTTTTGCACTGCATTGGGCCTGATTTGCCAGAGAAATATGTCCATCGGACGACTTGGTGCTCCAGGGCAATGATTTTCCTTAGTAGTTTTATGTCTACCGTCCCTTTCGCGAAGTGTATAAGATAGACCGCTTGTTCGTCATATCTCTTGTTTTTTATGTTAAGTTTTTTCACTGCCACTGGGTTAAGCAGTTCCGTTTTAAGAATTTCCATAACTTCCTCCGTGGGCATGTCCATGAGGCCGCTGAGGACGATTTTTGTTGTCTTTTCCTCGATTAGTTGGTATGTGTGAAATTCCGTGCCCACCGCCTGCAGGTGACGACACACGGCCTTGAAGTCCTTCGTATTAGTAGTCCTCACTACGATACCTTTGAAAGTTGCTGATGTGGTGTATCGTACTACACCCGCCTCGATGACTTTTTTATGCACGTCGTGCATGTTGCTACTAGCAATAGTTATTGGTGGTGGTGGTGGTAGCTGAGTAGGCTGTGTGGTGCTTTGGTCTTTGTGCTTCTGTGCACAAAACGGGGGCTCCATCTCGTTGTCTCCCTCATCTTGCAGGAGGGCAAATGGGTTCGACGATGATGCTGGCTGAACATTCGCCGTTTTGCGCTTGCTGTCCTTCTTGGACTGCGTTATCAAGGGTCTCTTAATTGGCTTGTGTGTGACACCCATTGTGGGTACACTAACTGGCAATGCCACTGAACTTGTTCGACTTTTTTACTTTACACTGCGTGCTGATATCTGAGAAAAAATCGACTGCTCTCCTCCGAGTCTGGTTTGCTACTGGCGCTGCTCTGGTGGTGGAATTTGAATCTCATTTGAAATTCCAAGGACAAATCCCCGGAACGACGAGAGACGTCGAATGCTCGGTCGCTGTCAGGAGGAAGTTAGGCGTACCAGGCTTCTTCGATTCAACTGTCGAGGGGTGTTTTTTGGTTGACCAAAGCAATAGGATTCATTATGCCCTGTGGTAAAATGAACAGTTTTTAGTATAGAATGCATCAGAAAACATGGAGTTGAAAAAAACCGAAACGAAATTACAAAAGAGCTACTATCACCCGTTCGAAAACCTTAAGGCAAAACGGCACGTTCTACAATCGGTTCGACAGATGATAACCGGATAATGTAGCGACCAACAGTGGGGCGCTGGGTGCGACCCGAGAAGCGCACAAGTGGGACATCAAACGAGCACGTGTTTTTCACACGGTACGTGACAGCCAACCGGCGCTAGCAGGGCAGAATGGTAGTAGTGACGGAATCGGTCATGACAGCATCCAACCGGGCACCAGCATGATTGCGATGGCGACACTGGCAGCAGCAGGAGCAGCTTCAGCGCCAGCAGCAGCATCCGTTCGAGCCGATTGCTCCAGCAGTGGTGTGGCGCTTCGAAATAAATTCTTCGCCGTTGTCTTGCGCAAGGCGACCGACGCTCTCGTTGGAATCCCAGAACCCCACAAACGACCCAGACGATGTCAGTGCTCGGTACTGTGTGTTGAGGAAAGAAGCGGAACGAGAAAAGAATACAAATGGGTTAAGTGTGCCCCAAGAGCAGAGCCCCGGAAAGGTGGAGCCGATTATGTAAGTACCGTACAATGTCTGCCATTATATTTATTTCCTCGCTGATAAGGGACTGTGGATGGGCTGCTTTTGCCGTAGAATTCAGCTGCTGGCGCCGCCGCCCTTCCCCAGTGTCGTGTGGGTATCCTTGGCCTACCCCTTTTGGGTCGCAGAACACACAGAGAGAGGGGGAGAGAGAGGAGTCTTTTTTCGCAACTCATCGTTTCGGTGATAGGAAGGGAATATGATATACGTATGCAAATACATCAGTGTCCGTTTTTACAGATTTTTTCTCGTACGAGTCATGCTCCAACACAAGCTTGAAGTAATCGGAAACTTACACTAAACAGCTTGATGACTGTTGGAAAAATAATTAAAAGCAACGCGATGCGAAGATATGTAATGACCATGATATGCGGTCCTCCTCAGCGTATGAGATAACACGTGTGTGAGGGGTGTGTGTGTGTGTTTTCGTCCATATTTACCTTTTCCATTTTTTTTTTGTCAAATATGCTGCCCGTTTCACAATATATGATGGCCAGCATCTCTTCAGCCAGTCAAACCAGCAGCGACGGCACCCTTTTTTTTCTGCACCGTGGAAGAAGCTCGCTGTCAAAACGACACCAATTCTATAGTGGCATGGCTGATAAGAACGTGAACGCGCGGGGTTGAACGTGTTTATTTTTAGCCGCCCGTCTGTGTAGTTACGGCACGGTTAGCAACAACGCGTCATGAGCACCCCATTAGATAAGCTCCTTTGCATGAGGGGGGGGGGGGGGGGGGGCGACAGGGAGGGGGAAAGGGGTAGGATGGTGGAGACAGGATGAGGGACGAGGGACGTGTCTGCCCTGCTGCCTTCGCTGGGCGCGCTGGTGTTGAGCTCTTTAAATGTGTCGTCCGCCGCAGTTCGATCGTGACACCCTCACAGCTGAAACTTTGCGCGAGGATCTAGCAGCTTTAGTCCGTGCACTCACACACATACACACACACACACTCTTTCAGCTGATGCTGCTGGGTGCGTGTGTGGCGCTTTTCTGAAAGATGTGCAAATAAAATCAGCGTTAGATCATCTCCCAGTAGCAAGCGGCGGGATCGAGTGACTGATCGATTTTTGTTACACCTTTTTGCGTCAACTGTGGCGTTTTAACAGTGTTGCGTTGTGTTGTTTGTACTTTTGCAGCACAAGGTAGTAGGCGGCGATCGTCGTGTAGGGGTACCGATCGATCGTGGGTTTTGCAGTGTGGAGTAGATTTCAATCCATCCATCCATCCATCCGCCACGACCACATTCATCCTATTCATCCCATCCAGACGGGGGAGTCTGCTCGAGCGTTGATGCTGGAAGTAAATGTGTAAAAATGGCGCCAGGAAGGAGTGCGGCTCGAATAAATTAACGGTATGGTGAATCGTCTAATGAGGTCCGGCCGGCCATTAGGCGCCTAGCGAGAAATGTCCTTTTTTTCTTTTTAGCATCGCAAGATTAACCTTAACCGGGGACAACGGCCATCAACCACCCGCTCCCGGCCAGCGGATGCGAGTTATGTGCGGGGGCGGACCGTGGGTGCATAATCGGGGATGGGATTCATATTTGGCTCGCGTCGGAACCTCATCGGACGGATGCGGGCGGCGGTGGGTTCGGTTGGCCTAAATTGGACGCGAAGGTTGTCCATTTGTCCCGAAGCGCACCGCCATCATCGGCAAACGCTACATCATACGGGGTGCGCTAAATCAGGCCGGAGGGTAAAGTAAAATCACCCACTAGAACGATCGTCCCACCGAAGCGCCGAGACACGATCGCTTCCAGCGTTGCAAGCAACATTCTACACACTGAAGGTTAATTTTGGCGGCCGGATTAGAGTAGAAAATTTGCTGGAGAGAGAAGCGCTAAACCACTCTTCTCAGCGACCCAAATCCTGCGACCAACTTTGCGATCGCTTCCGCGTCCGATGAGATCCAAACGGCCGACCCGAACCCGACCCTCCGTTGTTGTCCCAATCCCGTGCATGTGTGTGGCGTTAAAAATGTCCAAAATTTATGCCAGAACGCTACACAAAAACACACACACACGCATCGGGCAGCATATAGTGTTTCCGTGAGAAACGGCACTTCAAACCACATTAAGAAGCCGCGCCGGGCCTGCGATTCTTACCCTTGTGTTGTTGTGTTGTCGCCGGTGTGTGAATCTTCCCTCCGGCTCCGGCTCCGGCGATGGGATTATGTCCGTCCTACCGAGAAGGAACCGTAAGGGAGGAGAACAAAACAAAAAAAAAAAGAACCAGCCACCGCCAGGTTAGGTACGGCGCTGGTTTTGCCCTGCGGAATGGAAGGCGAGCGGCGAAGAAGAAGACGCTGCAATCGTGGGATCACATGCAGGGACACACGCCGGTGTGGTGTGGCGGTGGTGGTACGCGGTTTCACAAGCACAACACACGACGATGTTCGGAACCGTTCTCACGAGAAAATGTACGCCCGTTCTGGGAACGGGCGAAAAATCATTCCGATTTACGTGCGGCGCAGGCAAACGGTGGGATGGGAAGAGCGGGAGTTATGGCGGAGTGGGGGTAGGGAAGGGAAGGTGTGAGGGATGTTCTGGTTTATGTCGTCTCTCCGTCGCTGTATATCATCGTCTCACATCGTGGTCCTCCACGGCGCAGCATAAACCGGCCGGGCGGATGGGCAGGCAGGTTTATTGTGGTGGACTTTTCGCATACCGCCGTCTGCTTTCGTTGGCCACCCTCGCAACACTGCCCAAGGATATCGTCTCGCCAGTGTACTGTCCCGTATGCGAAGGGACAGGGAATCCTTATAAAGAACGCAAGGAAGGTAGATCTTCAAACATCACACTAAAGTAAATTGTATGCTCAATAAGAATTTTTGCTTTCAAGTTTTGTTTGTCCAACAATGAATTAGAATGTCATACATTCGTTCATATCAATTAAATGCGACAATGTTATGGAATTCGTAAAGTAAAAATGACTTGCCATCAAAACATGGCAGAAATTATTCATCCGTTAGCTTTTAAAAATGGTAAAACAAAAACTCGTACAAAACTGATAAATTAAAAGCTTTAATGTAAGGACTCGTTCGTTTTTCACGATTTCCAAACAATCCCACCAAAGAAAAAAAACCCCCAATGGTGCGGGAACTCTTAACCACCCAAGCGGTAAGCTATCTCCGGTGAAGGTGCACCATAAATTGCCTATCGTTGGCTTGTTTAATTTTTTTTTTTTGTCGTTTACACTCACGAGGGATTTGTTCGCCTTTAATTATTTGAAGATAATCTTCCTAAGATAATGGTGGGCTGTCTGGCTGTCGCGGTTTCGGTCGGCTGATCATTCATTTGTACTTAGACGTTGAGATTGAAGATAAAATGGCTTCAAGCGGCCCATAAAAAAAAAACACCCGGCTAGGGAACGTGAGAAATCGAACGCAGCGGTTAATCGGTAAACAAGATTTCATGTGGTTTTGATATTTGGGTAAACTGATAAGGGAGGTTTCCACGTGCGGTGTTTGGAAAGCATCGTGGAGTGACCGAAATGGGGAGAGCAAGCGGTAAAAGACGAACTAACAAGTTTTTGGACTAAGGAAATTTTCTAAGATGTTTTTCCACTTCTTGGAATGTCTAAAAACTACGCTCACGAGGACAACGATCGTGTACGATCTGGTGTAATTGTGCATCCTTTTCAATTTTCCACCCCGATCTCTCGTCATTTTCCATGTGAGACGAATGCAGGCTGAAAAGAAACCCCCCAAAGAGACGGAAGAGGGAGGCAGCATATGTGGGGTGGTGGTGGCATGGAAACAGCATTCCGTACGCCTGTCGTTGTCGCGGCCGGAGGGAGGTTTCCACCCCCTTTTCCCCGCCATCAGCCCGCTTCCTACCGGGATCGTCCTCCAAGACGATCTCACGCGCGAGACAAAGTCGACAGCGAAAGAGTGCGAAAGAATTTGGCGGCTCAGAAACGGCTGGCAGACACGGCAAGATCCTGTAATGGGGGGGAGGGAAGAAAAGGAATCACACAAAAAGGCATACACACAGGCACAGCCAAATCGTCAAATGCGAAAATATGTGCCCCTTCGCACAGGGCCTCCCCCTTCGCCAAGTCCCGTGAGCCTTAAGAAAAGACACTTTATCGCCGGGGCTTTGGCCGGTTCCTTCTACATCACCATCGTCGTCATCATCATCAGCACGATCATTGCCATCATGTTCGTCCTCTTTGGTTTATCTTTGCTTCTTGCGTCTTATCTGCCTCCCATTCGCTGCCGGTTGGAAGAAGAATGGACCTTCAAAGTGGAATGTGTGTTCCCGTTCCCGGGCCCGATCTCTCTCATTCGCTCTCCCTTTCCGCTCCTCTGTTCCTTCTTTTCTCCGGCCCAGCCGGGAGTGTTGAATAGCTTCTTCAGCGATTCTATTCGTATCTTCGTACAAACTCACACAGTCGTCGACTCTTTAAACGCCGCACGACCGCTTGGGCTGCGGCCCCCGGGGAACGGTGTTGTGGGCTGTGGCTCCTCGGTCGGTCGGTGGTTGTTTGGCGTTTAAAGGAAATTTATGAATGAACTCAATCTCGGAGCCGCGGGAAGGAAAGCCGACCGCCGAAGGGTTCAACGAACTTCGCCAGCCGAACCGCGCCTGGCTGGCTTGTTATGTTGCATGTTTTTTTTTGTGTGTTGTGTTATTTCTTCGGTTGTTTCTTTTTCCTTCGTTACCTCCTTTTTCGTACGCGCCAGACGCGCAGTGGTGATGTTGTATGCGCCTGGTATGCTGCTGCTGCTGCTGATGCTGATGCTGGTGTATTTGGGTGCGTACGTATTGGAGACCACCTTCATTGACGCCTGTAAGAAACCGATGCCCCGATTGGTGTTGAGGAGGTGAAGGTGAATGAAGCGGGCTGACTCTGATATAGAGCGGGCAGAGAGGTGATGGAGCCTACATACCCACGAAAATTATGGCTATGTTTTTTTCCGCTTTTTTTAAGTTTTTAATATCCCACTTTAGGCTTATCGGTTATGCTCCGTTCGTGGTTGCTTGCTGAACCCTTTTTTTATGGGGCCTGAATCTGTGGTATTCGATTGTGTGCAGTTCAAGCCAGAGGACGGCAACTAATTTTTGAATAAGTACAAATTAAGCAGAAATACCGTATTTCTTCATATAACGAAAATACTCAATGTCATCATTGCAAATTTGGCAGAAGAAAATCGAAATTATCTGTCCAAATAATGTAGAGAAAAAATATAATGTTTGAGAAAAACTGTACAGAGTTTGCTATAAATTGTCAATGCAAGCATTCACAAATGTTAATGACGTTTCTATTAAAATTAAATGCTGTAGAAATCATTTAATTTGCAATTCATCATTGCTGTAGAATTCATTTAATTTTACTTGTCATGAGTTCAATGAGTTTGTGTTTAGGTTTAATTGAACAATTTTTTTGTTGGCTTTCATAAACCTATTTTCCTTTCCAAATTTGACAAAAAACACTCACACCTCTATCTAAATTATTCTCTAGAGATACATTTCTTCCATCATGGAAACTCCTTTTGTTCAGGCATTCAAATTGAAATGCCACAACCACAAACAAGGTTATGCTGGAAGCAAAAAAACCCTAACCGTGGTAGACAAGCTTTGGAGCATTGGAATGTTACGGCCCACCGACGGTTAGAAAGTTCCCGTTACAATGTCTCATCGGCGTTTGCTTTTGCGTAAACAAATCACTCCTAGATGGCTTAAGCCGCTAGCAGAATTCTCCAGAATTCCTCCAGTGAAAAGTCAAACGGGCACGATCGAGGAAGGAGAAGCCAATGGTGAAAGGCTACACAACGCCTCATCGTTGTTCCAATCCACAGCTTTAGATCTTACGAGATTCTCCAGAAGCATGCGCCCCCACACGAATGCTCGGGACAAACCCGATGGGGGCATTTTTCTTTTTGTTATTTGTTTGACGCTCGGTTACAGTTTTATTTATTTTTCGGCTCATGTAGGCGGCGGGCGGCGTTTCCTTTCCCTTCCGTTTCGGTGCGCCTCGGGGCCTCGGGGCCCATGCTTTTTTAACTCCAGCTAATTTGTATACCGATGACATCATCAGCCGATCGCCTCCGGGCGGGAAAGATTATTGAGCGTCTTTGACTGCAAAACGTTTACTTTGTCTTTGGGTGTGGAGACGGAGGATGGGCATGAGGGGGCTGGCTGGCTGGCTTGCTAGCTGGGAGGATGACGAAGCAGTAATGATGATGCTGTTGTGTGGTGTTGGAGGGTTTTGTTTCGTTGAGAGTCGGTGGCCTTTTAAAATCAGTTGACATTCCGTGTGACCAAACCCGCACTATGGTGACATGGATCTAATCACCTTTAAATACACTCATACGAATGAACTCGTAAAAACGAGCGTTCCTTTAGCAGTGGATGGTAAAATGGTGATGACCTAAGGGCATTGCATTTAGGAGTCTCCACGTGTTCTCCTCACGATCCGTGAACAAGTTGAACATTATGATCGAATACTTTGAAGGGAGTAATAGAAAAAAAAGCAAGGGAAAACTTGAAAAGAGGATGTAGTTACGGTGTATACTCCCCAACAAGGTTTGAAGCACGTCGGCAAACATGAATCGAATGCTCCGAATCGAGGTTGGACGTCGACTGCAACCTGTGCATCGCCCGGAAAGAAATGCGTTGATTGACACTGCGTTAATAAAGTTATTAATTAATTGCACCACGCTTTGCGGCTTCAACTTCCTTCGGGTGATGTTTTAAACATGATTTATTATTCCCGCACCGGGTTCCGGTCCGGTGTTCGTGATCGAGCTCGGGTGTTCCCTTTTTATTCCCGCTACAAACTCTTGATATACCACCACCACTCGACCTAGTTCATGCGTGTGTAAGATCGCGAGCATGGTTTTTATTCCTTCAGCCTTGCGCTGGATGTTATAAAGAGGGCCGTACTATGTAGTTGGTATATCTCGGGTTCCCCTCCGAATGTCTTGTGCGCCTGCGGGAAGTCGCTTGCGCAAACACTGTGTGCCGCGCCGGGGGTTTGTTTGCTATAAATAATGCGAACTGCGCATTCTGCCCCTCCCTCCCCGCCTCCCCTTTCATATGGAAACTCCGGGATATATGGTACACAATCGCTTCCGGTCGATGACGATACTTCCTTCCGCTGGTTAGTTCCAGTTTGGTGGCCGGATAGCGATAGTTTCTTTCCGACATTGCTCTACCGTACTTTTTTGCGAGATAGAATGCGAGGAAAGATATTCCTCCTTCGAGGGAAAGTAGAACGGGGAACCGATTTGCCTTTTTTTTGTGTGGTACACTCTCCTTGTCTTCACTTCATTCACCAAATCTTCATCTCCCTGGAAGTGGTTACCCTTTTTGTATCTATCCTTTTTGTGTTCATACGATTCCCATATTTAATTTTCAATTTTCTTCTAATGCCTGAGCCGATATTTCCATGTCTGTTTGTTTGTGGCCTTCTGCTTTTTGCTTTGCCGCTTGCCACCCATATGTAAAGGGAAATATTCCGCTTTTTCTTTTTTCCTACCATAAATGGGCCATACGATGGGGCACCCGGTTCTCACGCCAAATCTCTGGATCTTTTGCCTCGCTGTTTTTTTTTTGCTGTTTCCGCTTCTACGGTATTACCCTTTCGGTTCCAAAGTGTGCGTCAACGAAAACCGCTTTGCTATGAACGGCCGCTAATCATCATCACCATCATCATCATCCTTACGTCGTAGTTGAGCCTGGTGGAGCAGAGACAGGAGGAAGGCTTAAGAAACAAAAAAAAAAAAACGGGTTGGCGATTTTTTTTCCACTGAACCCAGTGAAAGGGGCTGCGCTCTGGGCAGGAGGGATAGAGTAAGTAGGGAAAATAGCAAATTACCAAAAAATTAAAACAGGGAGACCCGTTCCAAACCCGGACGATGCGGAACGAAGTTTCGAGTTCGGTTGAGGTGTCTTTTTTTTTTGTTGATCTTTCCAAAATCAACTCCCTTTTCCTAGTCGAACATTCGGTATTGAATGAAGAGAAAAAAGAGTTTAGAAAACATGAAGACAGCAAGCAACAAATGAAGAAACAACTAAAAAAAATCTTAACGGGAAAAAAACCGCTGCCTCTTAAGCGAACCGTTTGTCGATTGTCAAGCAAAAAGTCTTCCGAAAAGAGACCCGGAAGTAGTGTTTTTTTCAGTTTTTTGCTCTCCGTAGCGAGTGACATTTTGATCACATAGAGCATGAGCATGAACATGAGGTTTAGAGAAAGCATTTGTATGCAAAAAAAAGAGATTTATATTTTCGTTTAAAACAATTCACCCAAATTAGTTGAAACAGAGAGTTTTTAAAGCAATTGAAGAAACTGAAAATGTAGATGTTAAAAAATTAATCTAACAACAGAAGACCTTAAACCTGAAAAGTAACTTCTATCAAGCTGATTTAAATTAAATTTTCTTTCGAAACAGCTTAAAACGAAATTGAAATTTGTTTCCGGACAATTTGTTTTTAGTTTGGTAAGGGACACTAAGTTCATAGCATAAGTTCGCGCGCATTCCACAACCTCGCCACACATTCCTGCCAGGTATAATTACATAACATTTCTACCGCCACCCTGACATACCCATCGCCGCGACGTCCTTTGCGTATTCGACCCAAGGTTCGGCCGATGGCAATCGACGGAATGCACTCTGCAATTAGCGTGGGGAGGTCGCGAGGGGCGCAAAGAATGCAGCAGCGATCATCGCGCACCAATGCATACATCAAATGCAGGTGCGATGACTAATGCGCACCACCACCTTCCCTGGTTCTGGCCCTCTCGTTCGACTCGCATTCCAAACCGGGTAGAGGTCGCGTGTGGCGAATGAATGAAGTTCCACACGGCTTCCAGCAGAACGGCCGCGTGACTAATTCCGTGCAATTATGCTGCAATCACACCTCGATCAACCTGATTCTTTGTTTTTGTCTTTCATTCATAAAGTAGCGAGCGTTAGTTTATACGTTGTTGAAGGAAAAGAATTGAACAAACATTAATGTCCTTTACACATGAGCTCTTATTTACATTTATTTACGTTTTAGGGTGTAAAACTTCCTTATTCGCATAAGTTTTGTCATTTAAAACGCTCATCATTACACAATTTGCATTGAATGCAACACACTACGAACCGTGTACATTGAAAAGATAAACACAAACATGGATGGATTGTGAGCAAAACGGTTCCCGGACGTAAACTCGGATAATCGGATGTTGTTGCAACAGCCCGCCGCCAGATGTATGGAAACATACATCAATTAAAAAACATCAGTTTTTGCAATCCCGGCCCAGACCCTCTGGCCCAGCCTCAACGACCTCCCCCCCCCCCCCACACCCCACCGAGGCCCACCTCTAAGCAAACAGATGAACAAACCAGATTGCTTAGGGAAATGCTCATTTCCTTCCTTCCCAGGTCCCAGGTTTCACTGGGGGGGAGATTATTAATTTACCACACTTTGGGAGCGGTAACCGTGGGCTCGGGGGGTGGTGAAACTTGTTAAAAATTTCCCATGGTGTCGAGATACCAGGGTTGGCTTCCACTCAACCATTTCCCACGTGCAGCGGCGCGAGGCACGTCCATCAGCGTTCAGTAATGCCTGTTTGTGGAAGGCTTCGGAATCGCGCGGCGTCCAGTTATATTGAAGCGGTTGGGCGCTTAAGTTCCTCCAGGTCTATGAAATGGGTTTTTTCCCCCGGGGGAACCTTGTGCTTCTTCTTCTCCCGGGCCTCTCATTTGTCTCGAAAATGGACCGGCACTTTTGACACGACAGAGTAATTGCGGTACCGAAGGATCGGATCTCGCCACCTTCTGGAGGAGGGGGGATCTTTTGTGGGAAGAAAAACGGTTGGTCGTCCTAAAGTTCGCGCTGTTGAAATGACCCCCTGTCCACCGCGGTGTGGCGCCAACCTTCTTTCCCATTCCATCCGATATGCTAACGAGAGACGGTGAAGAAAAAAACAAGATTAAACTAGTCTTCAAAAAGACACACTATAAAAAAGGAGTTTCGAAGGCTAACTCCATCATCGCTCGTCGATGCCTTTTTCGGAGATTCCGCTTCCTTTCAGCCTAGTTTTTGTGCGCCACCCTCTTTCAGTGAACCGGCGATGGGCATTTTGGTCATCGAGGAGTCGGTGCGTCGGTGTAGTGTTTGTGCGAACGAAGGAGTTACCTGCTACCCCTCTACCTTTGGTTTACATAAGGCAATCCTTTGGGGCCACCCATCACAAAACTAATCTTTCAACGAGCCAAAACTAAATCAGATGCGAGCGAGGCGCTCACAATATGATCAACCTACTCTCGAACTTCTTGTATTCTGTCCTCCACCCGATGGGTGTGGGAGCTGCACTTGTAAGGCGTCACCGGCTGCAACTCGGGGAACTCTTTGGTTGTCGGGTTTGAATGACCATTTCTGGCCATCTGGAATGCTTTGCTGGTCGTGGGAGCATAGATAGACGCTGGGTTGGAAAACTTCTGGGCGGAACAATGGCCGCCAGTGTGTCCGATTTGTCCGGAGTCGGAGAAGTCGGTCTTTTGCTTCAAAGGCAAGTGCGGTTTTAGTGTTGCGTCCAAGTAATTTAAAAGTTCGGTTTTGGATGAGTATTTAAAATTCTGTGCATAATTTTTATGTGAAGCTCTTATACATTTTTTAAAGATCGTCACAAAACATACTTATAACTTATACACATTACATTAAAATTCACCCGAAACTATGTTCACTATTTTACTAATTTTAACCTAGTTTTGCCACAGTTGATTGGTATTTGGCACAAGATTGGGAAATTATTTTGTTTCCATCTTCCACTAGTAAATAGGAGTTATACACTTTATCTGTATGACGGTATGACAGTTTATTGTGCTACCATAATTTTTGTTCACAGTGCGTGTGTTGTACTACACTCTACTGTACTATGTGTGCTAGGTAGCAGCGCTTGTGAGCTTCGACGTTATCGATGACTTTTTGACATCGGACAGCAAGTTATGTGGTGTTTACTCCTCTTCCCTGCTGTGACTGCAAACTTCTCAAGGAGACAGGAATGACGTACGTACCGCCCCTTCAACTTTGAATGCGTTATGCGTTAAACAAAAACCCCCTGATGGCCTAGATTTACGATCGCGTCTCTCGTCTGCGATCCTCCAAACATCCGCTTCCCTTCCTTGGGCTTCACAATTCGTTCGGGACAAATGCTGATGCGTTCCAAGGTGGGTCGAGATCAGCTCTGTTTAGTCCCTTGGGTCTCTCGGCGATAACACAACGCCTTAGAAGTAGTGGTGGGTTATGAGGCGGTGTTGCATATGCGGAGTTCAGGGCCCCCGGAACCTTTTGCGATTAGTGATGGCGCCGGCACACGGAGTAACCACGGCGGCACGATTTATTTCACCCCGGCCACACAGTGGTGCTGTGGAGCGCGGGATGGCACCCGATCTTGATCTCGGGACCCTCGGCACGGGTTTGCCCAGTTTTTGTTTTTTTTTTTGCTACCTCGACTCACTTCTCGAGATGAAGGCAATCAATTTCTGAAGGTGGTTCCATAGATCTTCTAGGGCGTTTGGGTGACTCATGGACATTCGTGTTCGACGTTCGAGAGTTGGGTTGATTGTTTGTTCAATCTTCATTTTTCATTAGTAGGCAAAGCACAAACAATTGAACTGAGAAATTGTGACAAAAAATATGCTGTGTTGGGCTAACTACATTGAGACCCTATTTCTAATAACCAGGTTTGAAAAATGCTTTTTATTTTTGTGCAAGAAAATATTCCTCTGCTATGAGTGTGTGGAGCTCCATTGAAAGATCAAAAGATCACTGGAACATGATTGATTTTTTTTCTGAACTTCAATTTTAATTATTGAACAGTCGAAAGTAGTTTAGTAAACGTTATATTCATTGTGTATTTGTTTTACTTTCAGTGCAGTTCAGATTTATTTTGCTTTGAAACATAAAACCAACCCAAATTAAACCTATTTCTATGGACAATCGTTTACCACCAGTAACATAAAAAATTGATCAATGTGAGGGACAAAGTCTGTCGAAAATATATGTCAGTGACATTTTGGTAAAAAATTGTTGATTCAACTTCCTTGCATCCCGGCAAAGACGCCGCAAACGGCAGCTTATCAGGATTAACCTTTACCCATCCTTTTCCCCTCACTAATTCCTACGAATTCCAAAGGAACGGTGAGGTCATTCACTAATTTCGAGCTACGTTTCCGATTGGTCGGAGAGTGTAGAAGCGAGATCCTCCGTTTGTGTATGTCTGTGTGTCGAGTTCAATCGATCAGCCGGATGTAGTAAGGAGCAGCCTTTCCCGTTTCCCAAGCTCTTCCCCCTTCCGTTCGGTTGATATTATTATGAATGATTGCTTTGGGAAGGCGAAAGCGAAAAAAAATAACAACGAGGCTGATAAGCAACCCAACACTGGTGGACGGGAAAGGAAACCGTCATCGGCACGTATCGGTGGCGCATTAGTTACGTCTCGAACGGTCGACCGAGAGGGTGAAGTGTGCGCGAGATGCAGTTGGGTTTGCAGTTCGCTTCCACAAATCGGTCGGAATCGTTGGGATTTCCCGCCGAGCGTCGGCAGTGTGCCAAGTTGGGAAATATAAATATCCCGCATGGTGTGTGTGTGTGTGTGTACATCGCGGGGCCGAGATGTTTAGACCAACACCAACTAAAAGATGGTTTCTAATCGTGTTGCAAGTTAAGATGCACCACTGCACATGACACGTTGGCCTCCTCCATCCGGTGTTGGCGGGTGATAATGCTCTCCGACACACCGAGTGCATCCGGCGCACTATGCAGTTCTCCTCGAGTACCGGGTACGTGTTTGTGTGTGTGTGCGCGTGTGTTCATAGTGATCCGACCTTTTTTAAAATGCATCTCCATCCCGGGTTTTGATTGCGGTTAACGATGGGCGCCACAAAACAACAAACCCCCTCCCGGACGAACCCATCTCACAGCAGCAACTTTTATAGCCCCGATGCACTTTCGAGACCGGAGTGTGTGTTTGTGTATCTGTGTGTGGCGGTCCGTGTGCACTTTATGGTGTGTGCAGCAGACGTGAACGCGAGCGCAAATGCACTCTGGCTGGCGGCGCGTTGCAGTTTTCACGTTGGTGGGTAGCCCCGATACCCCGACCTCAAGCTCGGCTGCGAAGGAGGTGGGTGGGGGGACGGGGGTCTTGGCCGACATTCATCACCCACCATGCCACACACCGTTCCGTTCCCTCCCAGCAGGGATTTATGGGCCTCGCCGAAGGGAACCAAGCATCCAGCAGCGAGCGCGAATTGACGTCGTCGTCGTCGTCGTCGTTCAACGTCGCTATATCAACCCAATGTAGTTCCACCACGCCGGGTGAAGGGCGACCGAGGAGGAGGGGGGGCGGTGGCTTGATTTCATTCAGCTTCGCTCGGCAGCCACCACCCAGCGCCATTCATGGGGTACACTTACTTTTTCCCCCTCCGCGAGTGAGCGAGAAGGGGGGAAGGAGAGCACCTGCATACCTCTGCACCGCTCTAGCGAAAAGGAAGGGAATGAGGAAGAGGCGGAGGAACGCGGGGAGGTGAAGCGTGCGCACAACCGCGAGCCTGCCGACATGGCGACCCATACATAATTTGCTTCATTCATGCTCGCTCGGGCCACCCGGCGGCCCCAGTGGAGGTGGCGATTGTCGTGGCATGTTTATGTGTGTATGTGTGTGTGTGTGTGTTTTTTAAATACATATAAATATATGCTGCTCCGTATGCTATGCTCTGTCCTCCGAGCACATGTATTGCACTCGGCGCCTTTGGTCTATGTTGCGACGATCAGCAAAAAAGAAGCCTTCTTTCGCCATTTGTCAGGTTAGAGCAGGGGTCGGCATACATTTCCTAAAAAGGGCCAGATGATAAAAAGAAACCGAAAGCACGGGCCGGATACTTTAAATGATGATTTGATGATTTTAAACTGGTAGCCTTTTGAATGGAGTATCAACTTTCTAAACAGTCGAATTACATAAAAAAGTAATAAAAGATAAAATTTTTGAGATTTAAACAATGTCATACTTATTTTTGGCGGCTTTTGATTTTTTTTCCACATATAAATATTGGTTTGTTGTCCATTTATTTTTAGTTTTTAATTTTATTTGAAATTAATCTTCTACTCAAATAATTTTAAACTATGTTGGTTTTACTGGCGTGTACTCTCGGTAACTAAATGTATTCCTTGAATCTAGCTATTTTAGAAAAGCTGGAAATTGCAAAGTGAACGGACTAATGCCGCCGGATTTTGGATGAGATTCACGAACGACTAGGAAATTTTAGAACAATCAATAGTGCAAATACGATCGAAAAAGTTGAACAAAAAGTAAGGAAGTCATTGAACAATTTTAATCTTAATTTTTTGGGAAAAAAACAAACCAAACATCGTGAACGAATTTGATAAAAATTGAAATAGGTTTTTTGTATGAAACACTAACATTTTCTTACGGGCCGGATAAAATCAATTGGCGGCCCGGACTTTGCCGACCCCTGGGTTAGAGTATTGAAAAATAACGACTGGGTTAGCAACACATAACGATGCATGCCCCCCTTGTGTTTACTTTTACTTTTCCAACAATGCTTATGATTTTCTATTCCTTCCACATCTTGCTCAATGTTTATAATGTTCCAACGTACCGATCGATTTGTGCGCCACATCGTTATTTTAGTTTTTCGTTATTTCCAACTTTTTTGCTTCGCTTCGAAAGGCAAAACATCGCAAACATAAATCAAAAAACTAATGAGCGGTTCTTCCACGTTTCTTTCTGTTTTATTGTTTTGCTAGCTGGCAAACGTCTGACTCCGAGGCCTTTTGCGCACAGTGGGCCAAAAGGATACTAAGCGGTTTTAACAAACAAATAATCGATTCAAGTAGAATCAGAATCATATGAAATAAATAAAAGTTTATTTGGAAAGATTAGGGATGCTATTAATTTGTATCTATAATAAACGCAAAAGTTATAAGAGTCTGAATATTGGACAAAGCCAGGACCATTTATTTAGCTTCTGGGAAAGTAAAATAAAATGTGACTATCCTTAACCTGAACAAGGAAAGCGTGAAAATTGAACCTCCCTGTGAGCTGCATGGCTCGAAAAATGGAAAGCGACCGGCTCCAACGGCTCCAACGGCTTCCAAACCACTGTGCGCCGCCGCCGCCTCCGTGGTTATTAAATTGTGAAGCACTGACGCCGCGCACCAATCGTGCCTCCCAAGGGATGGATTATAGGTTTTGCAGCTCCTCTGCTCTGCTCGGTCTTTTTTCTTCTCCGATCACGTTCCGAGGTTCCATTCCCATTGCGTGTTACGTTCATTATCAGCCAACAACACGATGGTTTGTCGGGGGGAAATGGATCCTCATGTTGTTGAGCCCTTGGCGCAGTGCCAACAACGGAGCAGAAAATATCGATCGAACCTGTGGTTGCCACAAAACCATTTATGTTGGTTGAAAAGCGACCGAAACGGGACGAGGCCTTACACCGAGACTTGTGGTTCATGATTAAATTTTATGTCGATTTTTCAGTTTGTGCTTCCGACGCGTACAATTACGTCCTGTGGGGGATATTAAGAAAGAGAGAAAGAGTTCCTTTTTCCTTTCCAAAAGTTGTAGGCAAAAAATGTTCAAAAGATCGCTCAAAAAGACTGGACAGTGCATGCCGTTGTTGCACACACCACAAAGTGATAATTTGGCGTTTTATCGCACCGCCTCACGATATGTTGCCCGTTGCCGTTGTGGTACTACAACCTCTCCAGGGTTGCGGCGCAAAATAGTGCGTACCACTGCCAAGCGGAGAGAAAAGTTGGTTACGCGCAAAGGCAAAGCAATTTGTGGAGTCTTTGTTGCATTAACATGAATCATCAATCCGTCAAACCCGACGCCGATGACAATCATCCCGATGGGGGTTTGGAAGATACTGGAGGTGTTCCACATGCCAGGCCTGTGTAGTCACCACACCACACGCTTGCCAAACGAGGAGGTGACGACGACTGGCTGAGAGAAGTTCTTCGAAGACTGCTTGAGAACTCGAGAAACGAATCCAGTTCCAAGCCGGAATCGGCACGGCGCGGGGGGCCGAGTTTGGGGGCAAACTACATTCCACTGGTCGGAGAAGTTGTGTGATATCTGTTGATCGCAGCGCGTCGTGATGCCGACACGAGACAACAAACTCATTCCAGCGGTCCGGTCACGTAGTTGACGGGCAGGTTTTTGAGATGGCCGTTTTGCTCTTCGCCCGCCGCCGTAGTTCCTACACATCGCAAGCAATCCCACCCCCCCCTCCCAGGCCCTCAAGTCCCGGCCCAGTCCCGGAGCTTCGGCCTTTAAGTGCTATGCAAATTTCAGCTTCATTCCATCGAAGTCATGAAGTGGGCTTTTGTACACTTTGTGTAGCTTTGTTTTTATACCCGCCATCTTGCCGTCTAAAGGAAGGTGCTGGAAGAAGCTGAATGGAGTCAGGTGGAGTTTTTGGAAATGTCAAAGTATTTGAAGAGGTCGAAATTTTAACGGTGACACCACCGGAGACAAATTGCGGTTCCTCAAGGTTTTGCCCCTTTTTTTCATGCGGATGAAATAAAATCCAGTGATCGTTTTGAGGTTAGGTATTGAGTAGGTCTGATCGAATACTGCATAGCTGAAGTCCACGGGACATCATAACCCCCTTCGGTTCCCTTGCGGACTCGGGGCCAGCGTATCGTCCGGAGCGCCATGAACGATAACCTTACGTTAACCTCCTTCGAAGGCGGCACGGACCCGTTCCGGATGATTGTTTTTTCTAACTCGGGGACCAAGCAAACGAGTTGATTCTCCGGGGCGCAAAATCTCCACACCCGGAATGGTGGGATTTTGCCCGACTCCTCCAATACCCCGGTTGGTCATCTCGACGACAAAGTGAGGAATTCGTTTCACGTCGGTGGAAACTTCTCGAAACGGGTTCATGTGTCGCTTACTCATAAACCACAGCCGCCACCGCCCGCTACTCGAACGATCGTGTCTTTCCTCTCAACCCCAGATCAACCCCCAAAGACGGCACGGGAATCCATAATTATGGCTCGGGTACTCGGCTCGCAACTTCTAATAACCAACCAGCAGTGTGTGCTTGCTGCTGATGATGATGATGCCTCCCGGTGCTTACGGAAACTTCACTTACGTAACCGAAGCCCGCGTTGGTGGTGATGGTTTTTTTTGTCTTCTTCTGAAGAGTGTGATCGTTCATGCTTTTTCGTACGTTTTGTTTAACTTTTATTTACGAGTTAACCTCCACTCGCCGCCGGTCCCTCGAAAGAGCCTATCGCTCGAGCGGCAGGAACGCAGGAAAGGTCATCAGCGTACTTCTAAGTTGGTTGTTTGAAGTTTGGCTAACCTTCAAGCGGTGGATGAGACTCTTCCAAGCGGAGGCACGCAAATTTGTCAGCGCAAAAGTAAAGGGATGGTTCATCTCGTAGACAGTTTAACAGCATTCGACATGTTGGAGAAGAACTAGAAACTCTAAGGTGGAGGTCGAGAGATCTCTTACCCCAAATAATTGGAAGCTTCGCTTTATACAATTCACAGTTATTCAGAAGAGAGTGTATTGAACTTTATGAACTGCTTGACCATCGCCACAACCCAAAAAGCAGAAGATGACTTTCTAATCTTAAACCTTTTTTTCCTTTTATTTTACAGATCCCCCCTCCACCGCACTCACCATTCGAATCGAATTGCTTGCTTGCGCTCAAATTAGTTCCGGTCTGGCGAGGAGGGAAAAAGACGATCCAAAAACCCCGCAGGAACGCGGAAGAAGTTATCAGTAGCGCAGTGTGTAGTATTTGTCGACAAAGTATGCTCACGGACTTCATCGAACTCACGGGATCGGGTCACGGGAGTAGAAGAAGTACCCGTGTTTCCCTTCGCGCATGGCTGACGAGCATGGTTTGGAATCTAAGGAAAAGAAGGTCTTCGGTAAAGATGCGGTGGTGGTGTTGGGCATCGGAACACGGAAAGGGCACGAACCGAACCGGCCACCACGATCGTCGACCAGCAACGGAGAAAAATGGAGTTCGCGGACGAAGTCGAACGAAAGTCGCTGTCGAGTTTTGTGTCCATCGGTCGCGCCTTATCCGTCGTTTAGATAACCTTCGCCAGAGTTCTGAAATACTCGCGCATCGTCGTTTCAGAGCACTTCCGGTGTGTGTGTGTGTGAGTGTTACTCGGGAGGGAGAAGATCCGTGGTTTCGAAACATATTGCTCCATGGTGTGATCGCCATGCTCGTTTCTAGGTTAGGTTTTCTTTTTTTTTTCAACCCCCGAGCGCTTATGCTCGCCTTGCCTCTCGAGGCGGCCACATTTTAGTTCTTTTTGTGGCCGGCCTGCCGTAAATTTGTTCGCTCGCCCGGTCGTGTGGTGTTTAGAATTCTGTCCGTCCACGCTCGGTCGGGTCACGCTGATGATCACATCGGCGATGTTTGGATTAGTAACGTCGTCGGTAACGGCGGCTTCTGATCACACATCGGAACTCGCGATAGTACGCAACGCAGTTCTATGGTCGTGAATGAACACCCATCCTCCATCCATCCCCCCGGGGGAGTTTCGTTTTTCATTGGAAATTGAGACGAACTATCAAAAATATGGTTAAAAGGAAAAAACACAAGTAAGGATTGGGTGAAATGTGCAGCATCGGTCGAGATTCGTTCATTATCGATCGGCGTGATCCTATCGGCGGCAGGGAGGGAGAAGGTGAATACCGAAGAAAAGCGAACGGGACGAACGGAGGAACGTTGGTTTCCTTCGGGGTGATTTTTCATCGGTTAAATCAAAGGTTCAACCCCACGATGTGATGCTCTCTCTGGTGGTCGGACGAAGAACCGGATCCGGATTAATAATGGTGAAAGACACGGTGGTGAAGGAGAAAAAAAGGTGCCACGGCCTCTGGTTGATTGGGACCACCTTTAAAGTGCGCTTCGACGCAAGGCCGAGAGACTTTGGTAACAGGAACAGGATCAAATGGAGGTTTCCCCGTAAACCCTTAAAGGTACAACGTTGAGAACTGTTGTTTTATTTCAACGAACTGGTTTTGATGAAGCTTGCAAAATTAGCTATAAAATTTATTTCATGCAGGATAAGGATAGAATAACACACGAGTCGTTTAAACTTGTTTGTAACTTCAATTACCAAAAAGAAGCTTCAGCTAACACAGATTTTCAGAGTGTTCAGCAATTAGTTCAATTCAAAGGATATAAAAATATTCAATTTATTAAAGTTAATTTTAGTTTCATATAAATGCTTATATTCCTTCAACGTTTTTTATGTAATTTCAATGATACATGTTCAATTCTGACCAATTTGATTTCATGTATCACATTTCCATCTATCTTGTGAATAATATTTTTGAACCTAAAGTAGGAATGGGCAACAAAAGTTAAGTATTTAAGAAACTTGTAAAAATAACTCAAAGGAAAGTTCGCATACCATTACGAATCTATTATTATACAATTTCGTTAGTTAGTTAGTTAGTTTAGTTAGTTCTAAGCTTATGCTTTTGTTTCGGTTTTGATGTTTTAATATTGCACACAATTAAGGGTTAACTGAAGTAGCGTTATAGTCCGTCCCAGCAAAGCAAAACGAAAAACCACGCGCGATCGTGAACGTTCGAACCATTCGAGAGTGTGTTCGGTAGGTTTCATTTTTCCTTCACCACGTGCTGCAGTGTGCGTGCGAGTGGAAAGGGCTAGGAGAGCGGGAGGATGTAGAAAAAGAAGATCAAAAACGGATGGGGTACAAAGTCGTGAATGGGTTATCACTGGCGTGACCACCACCACCAGATGATGGGATCCCGTGGACCAACGGATCGAACACCGCGCAACCAACAAACCGGAGCCAAATGGTGCCCCCGCTTTATCATCTCTCCCCATCGCAACCATCAACATCGGCGGGTATTATCATCATCAATGTTTGCTGCCGATCCGAAGGGCACCATCGGGAAGGCAACGGCTCCCTTCTTCCTGATCCTCGTCGTTTCTCGTTTCTCGCCGTCGTCGTTGGATCATTGGACATTGGATTGGAATTGGAACACACCAGTCGCACGGGCTGTGTGTGTGTGTGCTAGTGTGTGCGCTTCGAGCGCCCCACCGTGACGGCAAAACAGAAAGTCATTCATAAAAGTCTCTGGTGGTGGTTTCGCGGCCTCCGCGATTACGACCCTATCAAAAGTGGAGCGAGAGCAGCAGCGTGTGGCCCGGGAAGGCGTCAAAGGCGCGCAAGGCGAAGGTGAAGGCGGGAGGAGAGAATCCTGCTCTCCTAGATAGGGCCGCAGGCGTTCCTCGTGGTAGTCGTTCGAAGAAGCGATGGCTCAAAAGAAAGCGACCGATCGAACCAGCAACACAAACAAACAGAAGACTGTAAAGAAAACAGACAACCCTCTCTACGAAGGGGGGCTCTCCCATCCAGTAGGGAGGAGGGTTGGTAGGGAATGGTCGGTTCGATTCGAGCCATAGTGTACGAGCACACGCACCCGAAGCCGGATGTTTGCGGTGGAAAAGTATCCGCTTCTGCTACTGCCGCCGCCGTTTGTCCCTCGCGCTCGTTTCCGAGTCTAGTTTCCCTTCGACGTGAAAAGTCCAATCCAGTTCATCAGGAAGGCAGATGGTGTGTGCGCACCGTTTGTCTCAGCAAGACCCTAAGGTGGCGTAAGTAGTCCGGCCACAGTCACGACCCCGCCAGAGGGCTGGAGGTGAATGGAGTGGAGAAAGCCAACCTCGAGGTGTGGAGTCTCGAGAGGGGGAATTTCGTGAGGTGTGAAATGTGTCTTTCGACGAGAGGAACTGGCGAGCACTTTCATTCACAGAGATCGTAGGAAAGGTCTGGAGTTCCTACCGATTGGAATGTAGCCGTCGGAGAGTCAACCTGGTGAAGTGGTGTTTTTTCCCTCCACAACGGTCTGTTGTTTGGCGAAAGAGGAGTTGCAGAAACGGTCTCTGGGCAGTTTTTAAGTGGACTTTGTGAGCACATTCCTTCTTCGTACGATCGCATCACGTGTGCTTGCCTCTCATCCTAGTGAAGTGCGTGTGCCCGTTTCTTTTTCCTCCCAATATAGCTTGATCGCCGTTCGTCTTCGTAGACCTCATTCATTCATTGCTTACGTAAATTAGGACACAGCACACTGGACTTTTATGAATATAAAACCATCATTAGTGTTGTGTGCGAGATAAAGGGAAGTTACAGGATTGCGTGATGCGATCAACTGCGAACGATCACACGATGATGATTCGTGAGAATTCAGAAAAGGCGAAGCGTACTGCCAAGTGGAACGGTTTCGGGGAAGGATCGTGGTTACTAATACTATTTCTCCACTCCATCTGACATTCCGTTGCAAGTTTTGACACATTTCGCGTGTTTCACATGCTCGAGAAATTTAACCATCCGTTCTTTTTTTTTTTTTAACGCCTTCCCGGGCTCGAGTTGGGGATTGGGTGGATATGCATGAATTTGCGATAATCGCCAGTCGATTACATTTTAATTTAAACACACACATACGTGAGTGGCATCGTTTCGTTTTTTTCACGAAGTAGAAATTAAACCGAAGTGAGGTTTTTCCGAGATAAGACACCTTTTTTTCTTCCTCCTGTCCGAACGTTGTGCACCCGAAATCATCTGTCTCATTTGTCTTGTTGAATTCATACGGTGCCGTGTTCGTGTGTGTGTGCATGTGTTTTTCTTCTTCCGGTACAGCTTCTTCACTTTTCCGTTCGGTTGGACACTCTTGCTTGTTCCGTTTGCCAGCTTTGGTTTTTACCCTTTTTTGCGCTAATTAATGGTTCAATTTGTAACCAGCGCGGGTCCAGTGTGTGTTGCTTCCGCGTTTGGTGTAGGGCGGGCAGCGAATTGTAACTGGCGCTTAAAATAATATATTGTATTTGCTTATGTATTTATGTATTCCCGTTGGCCCCCATGCCTCACGAAATCTAATCAACTATTTTTCAGCGCAGCTCCGTTCAGCTGTCTGTGCTCTTTCGTCTTACACATTCCAACCGGCGACGATCCGATCTTCATTAACTGCTGCTGCATAAAATACCACCGATGGCCAAGGGCCGCACACACACACACACACGCAGGCCAAACGTATAGCTTCATCAATTAGCTGTCAGGAGTTTTCCTCCAAATTGGATACGTGCGTTGCGGTGAGAGGAGGAAAGATAAAAAATGCGGCAGTGGATTCCAAAACACAAAACCCCTCACTCCCGAGGCGTGATATGGAGAAGGAGAGGATCATCATCGCTTCATCGTGGCCGATTTCGAGGCGCGTTGGGTCGTTGTCCGGCACGTTTAACCCGGGCCAGGGTTTACGCGAACGCAATCTTACCTCTGGTCTTCGCGACGGGCGGGAAGATAAGAAGCGGGAAAGCCTGGTTCCTGCCTCTGCAAATGGGAAAAAAATGAGCAAAAGCATATTTCGAAGGATTTTCATGCAGACATATTTGCTTGCTGCCTGTACGTTCCGTTTTTATTTTACTGCTGCTCGGTAGTCTCCGCTGCTTTTGCGAGGTGAGAAGATCGGCCCCGGTGCCTGCCCGGGATCTTCACGATCACGACGACGACGAGCGCATTCCAGCGCCACACACCACATTGGTCCGGGTGGTCGGTACAACACACACAGACACACCGCCTTCCGACGGTTGGGGATAACTTTTGGGATAAGACGGACGGACGGGGGGGACCCTCCCGCTCCCATTTTTCTCCCTTTGCAGAGCTTTCTTTTCAGCGCCAAGGAAACAAACCAAAAAGGAAGGAATACCTCTTTCGGAGGAGTCAAAAATAAAATAAACGGCCCCAGGGGTGGAATGATGAAGACAACAAATGCATACCGCCCAACGACAAAAGGCGCTGCCGCTGCAACTCTTGCACGGGACGGAGTTGGAGTCCGCTTGGATGCAGCGTTGACCGATGGACAAACAACCGACACGCGGTGGCGAGCGTTGCCGATTTCTTTGATTTCATGGCGATGTTGTTGATGATGATGATGATGATCATGCGGATGCGCGCTGATGAAGCTGAGATGCTGCATCGAGCATTGGCGGGGAGCGCACGTCCGGAACGTTCGGGCGGGTGCAACGCGTCGTGAGATAGAGACGATGCATTCCAAAACGGGGGAGAGAAGGGGTCACAAATGTAATCACAGAACCGGTTTTCATTTTCGATCTGACTTATTTTTTCAACAACAAGTGAGATCACTTTGAAAGCTGATTTTGTACAACTAATTCAACGAGACCCCCTGGTGTGGCCCCAAAAAGTGGTCGACGCGTGAAAAGTGTAGGTTCAGTGTTAGTAGTCGAATAGCCAAATTAATTCAATAGTGTAGGTTTTATTTTCAAATCGAATCAATTACACAATAACGAAAAAAAACTTAAAGAAGCGTATTCTTGCAAAAATGATAGCATATAAGAAGTGTTGAAGAGGCAATCACAGTAGTCTTGTTTTTTGTTTAAGAAGTTAGTCTTCTTCGAGCAGCATATAAAAGCAATCAGCTAATAAAATAGATTTCACGCCCGCTAATTCAACTTACATTTCACGCCCACAATTCCAACTAGATATAACGGAGCACATAGCTCAGAAACAGCGCAATAGCATGTATATACTGTGTTAAATACGACGGACACCAGTGTTCTATGAGAAAATAAATTGAACATTAATAACAAAACATTTCTCAAAGATTAATAGAACAACAAACAATATAAATATAAAATTCTTTCATTGCCAAAGTAAAAAGGACCCGCACACCTTTGGATGTGTATTTTGTGATAAAAGCTGATATAAAATCAAAGATTTATGCTCAAAAACATTGAATAAGTTTTAGAAAAAAACTATAGGACAAAATGAGAGTTATTTTAGTTAATGCATTTGGTCGGTTTTATGTTATAGAATAAACTTATTTTACTTTGAAATCGAGCAAAATATTATGGACGCAATTGTGGAAATAGTATGGCAGCAAATATTATGGAAGCTTCGCAATATTGTTTTGAAGTCTTTGTTTGTCTATATTTAAATGCTTATGTGAAGTAAATCAACTAACCAATCTAATGTCACCAACATCTGTTTCTAAAAGTGCTTAAATAAAAGATTTGATTTATCAGATGAAATTAATTTTTTATTTTTATGTTTCTCTATGCAAAAAAATGCCTTTCGATGCGTTTATTGTTTATTAAAATATAAAGTATCAAATCAGAATTTTATCAGAAAGAAGAATCCTCAAAAAATCGTCGCCCAACAGAACTTTAATGTAATTTTAATTCTAATGCCGCCATTACCAAATCTCAAGTTATGTAATGATGGAGTCGAAGTGGGTTTTCAGGGACTTACCAATCTGTATCAAAGCATGGCTTATACCTTCTGTGGGAAACCATGTAGACAAGGGCTGCGAAGAGTTGTCTTTGAGGATCTGCCCTATCCGATAAGAAAAACAGAAAAACAGCGACTATCAGCTGTTGAAACAATGTTTTTGTTATTGCTTCTTGGGAGGTTCAGATTAGGCCTGTGAATAAACACAAACTGACCTTCCCATTTCCGATCCGAATCAAACACACGACCCCCCCTAGGGGACGACACATCGGTCTGTTCCGGAGGGCAACGTCTCAGCATCGGGCTGGAACACTGTGTTTCTGTGGTTTAGTTTTCGATGCCCTCTCCTTGGAATGTTTCATCACTCCCGGGGAGACGACCCTTTTTCGGACTTAAGTGTGTCAGTGTCAGCCGTTATCAGGTGTTTGAGCCACGTCAGGTCTTACGTAGGCATGGCTTGTGTGTTTTGGAGCCATGTGATCACGAGGCTAATGCAGGAGTTGAACGAATTTCTATGAAAAACCCAAGCAAAAGTGGTGCAATTTATTTATATCTGTGTGCCCCGTTGGAGATAGACACAGAAATATGCTGCTTCCGTTGTGGGTTTTCCACTGCGTTGGGTAAGCCGATCGGAATGCAGTCGATCGCACTAGAGAGGCGTCCATGCGAGGCACGAGCAGCATGCAACAAGTTTATGAATAATCATCCCCTACATTAAGGGTCTGGAATCGAGCCGGTAGAGTTCCACTGAACACTGTCTTAGTCACGAGCAGCGGGCGAGATTGTGGATTTATCTACTGCCGGCAGTTCTCGCAACTGTCTCTCGCTCGGAAAGTTGATTAATTAAGTGGGACAAAGTCCATGCGGTCGCTCCGTCGGACGTATGCAAAACAGGAGATTGTGGCCGATGCTCAAGGCACAGGTGCCAACAAAGTGCATACCGAACCGATACTTCAAATACATTGAATTCGCACTGGAAATGGTGGAAAGATCGAATGAAAGAAGGAAAAGCAACGGCCCGAACACTTGCCGAAACATGCAAACCAAACAAAACCGACAAAGGGTAAAAATAAAAGGTGAACTTTCCAAATTCCAAAACTCGTCCGCCCGGTAGTCGTCGTTGTTGGTCGTCGTGGGGCCAAATTCCTTGCTGAGCTGCTTCCCGGCATTGCTGTTGCCAGGCCGAGAAGCTTCCACGGCAGCTTTGGGGAGGGGAAAACATCATTTTGCAGAGCCGAACATTTATCAATCAAAGTGAAAACGCAGCTTCTTTCGTCGGAATGCGAGAAGCTAGTGGGGAAAAAGGGATCGAAGGAAGGTGGAAGGAACAGCTCAGTCAAATGTAAAGACTGTTTTAGCGATTTGGAAGATGAGCAGTTTGTTGGGCCTACGAGTTTATCAACCAACATCATTGTATAGAGCTCACGTTCAAAATTGTATGTACTGCAGGATAATTGAAAAATTGAAACATACTATAGAACAGTGTTTTTTTAGAGCGAGTGACTAGCCTTGTTTAACTGTTACCGCAAAATACCATAATATTTGGGAGGAATTATTTCAGTAAAAAATACTACAAATAAAAACTAATTCTTCGCCCTTGGTTGAAAATAAAACAAGAAAAACGTGGAGTAGCATTTTAGAAAGCAAAATCTGCAGTCTGAGCAGTGGCGGATCAAGGATACTGGAGGCCCTAAGCGGTAGGAATTTGGAGGCTCCCAAATAACAAAATTGTATGTGTTTTTTGGAATTTGGGATCAAACTAGGAGCGCGAAGAGCTTTTTTTATTACTACCACATATTCTATATTCGTAATTTCTCACTATCACATCATCTCAAAGCAAATTTATACCACATACAATGTTATATTTCAATATTACAAATAATACTGAGCGATACCGGGTAGTTTAATATGTTTTTTCTTTTTTCTTGCCATGTCATCTATTAGTTGAAGAATAAATAGAACCCATTAGTTGCTCTATGTAGAGAATGGCCAAATTGTTAAGCTTTTCTTTTCCAATTGCGTTTCGCAAATAATTTTTCACTCTTTTTAAAACTGAAAATGAACGTTCATGTGATGCATTGGACAAAGGTAATGTTGAAAATATCTTAATCAATATTTCTACGTTTGGAAAAGTACATGACATATTCCTAGCTATTTTATATATGTCCATTATATTTACATTTTTGTTATAATTAGTTCTACTCTCATCGTCTCGTATTAATTCAGTTAAGTGTTTCAATTCTGCCTCTAATTTAGGGCCATCAATATCATTTTTATACATATTTTTAAAGTACTCTAATGGCTTGCTCTTGTCTTCCAAAGAAATGTGACGATCAAAAAAAATTCTAAATGGTTCTAAAGCTTCCTTGTATCTTTGCACACGCATGGATAGTTCTTGTCTTCATCACGAAAAGTCTGTAAAAATTGATCTAACGATTTAAGTAACATCGAACTTTTAAATAATTCACATTCTACAGATTGTAGCGATTTACTAGTATCATTGAATCGCAGCAAAATATTGTTCCAGAAAATGGTCATAAGGATTGTTTCATATTTTTCCATTTTCGATATTATTGATTTTGCTTTTGTTATTGTAACATTGTTTTCGTCTTCTGAATTTACGATTACTTACATAATATGTGATATATTTTGTTTGTGAGAGCAGCTTGAACATTTTAGGAAATTTTTCACTGCTTCGAGGCTCCCTATCAGCTCGAGGCCTCCCGCGGCCGCTTACTTTGCGTACCGCTTAATCCGCCCCTGAGTCTGAGTATCAGAAACATAGGGGTTCCTGGGGTAATATGCATCCTTGAGGAAAAGTATTGAGTTTTAAATGATCTTTGCTGGTGATTGTTGATTTTATCAATTTATGTAATCAAGTTATCAATTCATAAGGTTAAAACTAGTAAAATGTTGGGGTTAAAACTACAGGGGTGCATATTACCCCAGTCATCTCTAATGATTATCATGAACAAAAAGTTAAATATGTTGCTGCTCGCTTTTAAAGCCTTATATAATAAGAAATGTACCATTTAATTCTATATATTTTTTAAATTTTTTAAATAAAATTTATTAGCACTTGTCGATGCAGTATGTATATTTTGTTCACTAAATACTTTGATGGTTAATAGAGTTTGCTCAAATTAATCTAAAGTTAAAATCTGAATTATGTACATTATGTTGTGAATTATGCAACGCAAAGATGTAGAACTGAGTCGTCTACCGGTTTAGTTAGATATCGTTGCATTTGATAGTCCTTGAATATTTTTTAGGATCTGATACATAAAAGAATAACCGTTCCTGTGCTGTCAAATTTATCTGAACATTGTAACGCAAACATGCATTAGTATACTATAACTTGTCAAATTCTATTACATATTTACGTACTATTGACTACTGAACAAATAAATAATTAAACTAGCTTCTATGCGATCGAAGGCATCTTGATATTGTGGGAGCGTTGTGCTGAAGACTTTTGAAGATTTCGGTACCAGAGCAATAGTAAGAATCGAATCGAAGAAGGTTTTTGATGCTGACATTTGGAATTTATCTTATTTAAATTGCCAAGTGACTCATTAAAATCGTTTGCTTTCTTTACATTGTAGTCTATCCTTCTCCACTCGACGTAAGGTTTTTCTAGAAAACGATCATTCTCCACAATGGCTTCAAAGGAAGGTGAAGGCTGTCAGCACACCTCACCATCACCTCCCCAACATCATTCACATCAACATCATGATCATGGTTACCGTATTGGATGCTCCCCTAGTGGACCACTATCCGTTCCAAAACGGAGCCAAACTTGTGATGGCCTGCGGTGGTGTTGGAGCTGTGGTGGCTAAACTTTCGGCTCACCAGCAGCTTCCATGTGGTTTCCTTCCTAGGTCAACCGTTATGCCGCCCCACGGATAGGAAGGCGAGGCACAGTGAGGGAGGAACAGGTTAACGGCCGTGGCGTGAACGATCAGGTTAGGAATTCCAACTATGCACTAAACGGTTATATCACTGTACCGCAATCGGCCACGGCACGGAGAGGTGGAAAACTTCTTTTTTCGGACAGCGCTTTCGTCCCGAAAGCGAGAAGCAATAGAAACGGCGAACGGACGGACGGACGGACGGACGGGCGGGCCGGCCATCGTTGTGTAGAGCGACGGCCATGGCCACGACGACAGCGGGACGGCGACGATGACGGTGGACTTTGGCGTGAACGGAACGTGTGAAGCAAAACCGGTTCGGTTTTATGGGCGCATTGATCATTTCCAGTGAATTTGCGTTCGAGCGGTTGTTTTTTTCATCTCGGATGCAGGGAGCGGTGAGCCGGAGGCAGAGGGGAAATAACACGGCGGTTTGTTTCAGGTTCATCGCTTTCGAAATTGTGGTCCGGAGCACTTCCCAAAATGCAATAAAATATGTTGTTAGCTGAAACCCTACAGGCAGCAAACATTTTTTTTCTTTTCGTTCTGTGATTTCAAATAAAATAGCCCGGCACGAACCGGTCGAACCGGGAACGAATCGGGAAATTGGTCATCGGTAAAACACCGCGCTGTTGTAAGAACAGAGGTCATTACAACGGTTTTCAAAATATTTCAAATACCGATTGAAATGTTTCAAAATGTTTCACGGATCTGAAAGCTCTCGTTAAAAGTTTCCCATTTGAATATTTAATTCAATTTATTTATTTTGTTTCAGTTCAGTTTTAACGGATTCCTTTGCTTCAAATTGTTTTATAGTGCTGTTTTACAAACTTGTACAAAAAGTACCAATACAAATTTGAGAGACAAATTAAGCATAGAAATCACTTTATTATAATTCACTTGATTGATTTTATACGAAACGAATGAGTAAAAATGTGCCGTTTTATCATCTTTGCTAAGCATAACTTGGCTTTGGGAACTTTTGCATGTTCCCAACGATGTTTATTTAATACTCTGACCGAAAAGATGCTTGAAAAATGCATAAATTAAGTCTATCAGCAGCCGTCGTACGAACTACTCTCAATAACAATCTGTGAGGTCTAATTGCATCAAACAAGTCTAGTTTTTCAAAGGTATACATGATCAAGAAACTGTGATAAGCAAAGGAATGTGTTGTGAAGTCAAGTATTAATTGAATGGTTTTAAATTGTTCTATTTGAATTTCGTAGAAGGTAAACTTTGGGTGGAAACTTCGATTCGATGCCGGAGATTCGCCATTAATCCCCGTCCCCATTTGACAGTGACACTGACAGGACAACGATTCAAACCACATTTAGTACTTCCTTCTCTACTGGTTTCGAAAAATGTCTCTAAGTAATCCAAAACATATCCCCAAATCACTGGGCGTCATTGACATGATAAATTTACGGTAGTGGATAAAAGAAAAAAGCACCAGCCGAATAAAAACGACCGACCAAAGTCAAGGTATAAAACAGAACCGAAAACCGCCATGCAGCGCGCATGGAATAGTATACCGTCGTTGGTGACAAAAAAATAGTTTTAACGATGTCGAAACGCTTGCATGCTGTACTGGATGCCAAAGGTACTCATACAAAACACTAAATATATGTATATAGTTTGTAATTTGATTCCCATTAGGGTCTTAGATTAGACAAAGAACTGAACAGTCAATTTTGGGTTGATGAAAATAATCATTTTATCAATTATTGTTTTACTAAAAAAAATACAGACTAGTTAAGTAAAAACAAAGAGAATATTTGCGTTGTCTGATAAATCACCTACTAAATTAAGTATAAAAAAAATTTAAACTCGTTCTCGAAATAAAGTTATCCAATTCATAAAAGCGAAAGAAGACAAACATTGGAAACGTCGAGCAAAATCAAACAAGTTTATCTATTAAGGAACATAAATTACACAAACTTTCGAAAAAATCATAGTTACGATTTAACTAGTTGCGTAGTACATGTTATCGAAATAACATAAATTAAACGCACATGTGCTCAACGATGATAATGAAACATACCCGAACCACGGCGAAGTCACAGTGTGATATTAGTAAACTAAGAACACGAAACAGACACGACTTTCCAAACATTTTGTAAGTATATTTTCTGCCTTTAGCCTTAGATACAAATTACATTACATACATTTGTCATAGAATATTAAATATATTTTTTGTCTTTTTGTTTTTACGGTGTTGTCAATTCGACGACATGAACATTTGTTTACGCTGTTGAGTTTCGGTTGGTTCCTGCTGTTTGGGGGAGGTTTTTTGGAATGGTTTCTTGTACTATGAAGTTGTTCTTCGATTGACTGTGGAATGGAAAATAATTGCATCCGAAAGCCGACGGTTTTATTATTGCTGCACTACGGTAAACAAGCATGAAGCGTTTTACATACGGCGACCCGTTTGCCACGTGCCCAAAACGTACCAGTTGTAATTTTAGCACCCTTCAATGACTGTAGTATCGTAATTTGCAGCGTGGAAAAGGGGCGACCGAATGAAAGGAAAAGAACATTTTGAGTGTTTTACGTATTTAATTAACGGTAACCTTGAAATGGATGCAGATTTACGGTTTGCACATGGATCTGTTCGATTTGAGGTAGTTTCGTTTTCGCAAGCAAAAATCAGGTGACTTGGTATTGCCGTTTGTGTGTTCGGCAACTTCATTGCTCAGTGGTTCATTGTGTCGCTGTTGTTGGCCACTTTTGTGTGCAAACCCTTCGGTAGTGTTGCTGTCAGGTGTTAGGAGTGTTACCGGAAAAGTGTTGCCACGGGAATGGCGGGAACATGTCGGAGCCGGGTTTCCCTACGCTCCTTCGAGGTAGGCTTTGCAGTTTGCGAGGTTTTGTTGAATAGCGGAAAAGCGGAAAACTTCCACCCGAGGTAGATGTTTTTCATTGATGTAGTACCGGGAACAAATCGATCCAATATCTCTCTGTGGGTTCTTTTGAAAAATAATAATATGATTTTCAACGTATCGTCCTTTTCGTGGCCGCAGAATGGAAAATATCGTCCGGGAAATCCGTCGAGAAAGGATGCAAAATCCTTTCCTACCCGAGAACGCCGTGCTTTTTATGAATAAATTTTTATTTTTATTAATACCACTAGCCCGCCGCCCACTACCTTTATACTTTCGCCATCCAGGTATGCATGTGTGTGTGTGTATGTGCCCCTGAGGGGGGACTTACAGTCACTTACGAGCAAGCGGTGGGACGAAAAGCGAAAAACGCGCTGGGAAAAAAAAGCTAGCTCGATAGGAGACATTTTTCCGATATTGCCCGAGCGGGAAAATGGTGGTGGGATGTTTTATGGGAAAGAATCTTTCCCGAGGAATTTAATAAATTTCCATTTCCGACTACCAGACCCATCCTCGTCCGTTCCCCCCCAAAAGACGGATGGACGTTCCCCCTTCGCTGGTTGATACTTGTGTGACGCACATTTCCCGACCATTGTCTAAGTGTTTTCCATGCTTCTATTGCTTGGACCTTTAATTGCGGGGGGCTTTTTTGTTGAAATCGTTCAAACGTTCGCTTCGAGAAACTAGGTCCAATTTTCCTCCTCGGCAGTGGTTTTGAGAAGAGCACGCACTTCAGACTTCAAAAACAAAAATGCAAAGAAATCAACCATAACGCGGTGGTTTTCGTTCCGGTGGGGAAAAGGGGGAAAACCGTGAAGTGAAATTTGCCAACCATCAGACCGTCGGTACCGGTGGTTTTTCCAGCGCAGCAATGCGTCCGCCGAAAGCCCCGAACGAGGCTCTCCAAGCTGCCCTGTTCCAAATCGCCGGGGACCATCGCCTTCAGGTGGAAAGCGCACCCCGTTCCGATGCGAGGTTTATCTACAATGTTAAGCATTTTATTGGCATCCATTTTTATCTGTTTCTGACATTGCACATATTGCCATTACATGCCGCGCAATATTGGTCCCGCACCAGGAGGCAGGAAAATGGTAGTGAAACGAAGAAAACCATCCTCCGAGAAACCGGCCAACCGGCGGGTTTTGGTGAAGTATTTTCATTTCAGTTTCACCTTCTCTCCTCTCCTCTCTGTCGGGCGTCAAACCGGGGGGGGCGTTTTTCATTCCACCGGAAGAAAAAGAACAAACCCCCGGAGAAACGACGGGAAAGCCTCTCGATGGAAAAACTTCGAACGGTCCAGGTAATATTGAAAAGGTTGTGCTTCATCTAGTTGTTTTTCCTCCCGCGTAGCCGTTGACGACGGGGCGGGTATGGAAAACGAGGAAAAGCGGCCACGCATTGTGCCCCGGTTTTGATACATTCTTCGGCTCCGGTGTGGTTCGATTCCGAGTGCAATAAATATAAAATGTTACCGAGCGGTGGCAGTGGAAGAATAAAAGTAAAATTTTGTTATGTAAAAAACCTGCTTTGCATTTTCCGCCGCCCCGCAGGTGCGGAAGGCAGGTGTGGAGTTTTGCTTTTGACGGACGGTTGGCTTCAAGACGGCCGCACGATTTCTCAATTTTTGTGTCGCTATTTGGTTCCTTCGAACGGTTCGCTGAGTGGCATAACAACTCTACGATATTTTCTACACAATAAAAAAACATCAAGGAAAAAGAAAAATATATTTCCCTGGAAATGTTGCCACGCTGCCGAAATAGCGAGCGTAATAAATATGTGTGTGCTGTATGTGCTCAAATTTGTCAAAATTGAAAGATTTTTATTTCTATCAACGATGGGGTTTGGAGTTTGCTTCGAAATTTTCCATGTGCAATGACTTTCCCCCGCCTTTTTGGCGGAACTTTTTCAAAGAATGTACGAAACATACAAAAATATAAAGAAGCTAGATTGTCAATTTGATAACAACATAGCGACCATCCATTTTCATTCCGCTTCGCCTTGATTCGATGAACAATTTGTCGTCGTTTGCAAAAAGGGACGAAATAAAAATGGCCAAGCAGTGGAAAAAGAAGCCGAATCTCTTATCCATATCGCAACCACCATCGCCGTCCATCGTGTCGTGTCTGCGCTAAGCATAATTTTCAAACACACACCCACACACACATACACATAAACACACCGGTTCGCGTTTGCAGATAAGCGAGTAATAATTCACAACACGCGCTTTTCTTTCGCGCGCGCGCCAAGGATGTTTATCAAAACCGGCAATTCGTAAATTGAATCGACAGCGTCAACGATCTTAATTTGCCGCCAACACAACGCCAAGGAGGAGAACGATGGTGAAGATGTTGTTGTTGTACGGCTTTGGACCACGCGTTCGTGAAGCCTCGTGATTTCGAAGGAAATACAAGGACATTAAGAAAAGGAAAACGACGGTGGGTTTACTTTACCGGCTTTTCTTTTTGAATGTTTTGAATGTTCCCAATCGTAGTAAACAGCTACGGATAGTGACACTTCCTACTGCGAGAGCTTGCGGAGCCTACTTAGTGTTTTCATTTCCACTCACTGCCCCAACCGCCCAGTTTTTCATTTGAATAAATCGGCAATTTACACAGGAGGAAGCAATGTGTTCAAAACGAAACCAACAGCCGGGCCGGTCCACAAACGGTCGGTTGTGTTGTAGAAAGAAAACCCAATTCGAAAAGACCCTGTGCGGGCCGGAAAACATCCTGAAGCGCACCTCATGAATGGAAATAATTTAATAAATTAATAAAATTATGATGGAAAGCCGCAGTTTCATTTTGGTTTTCGCCGCCTCCCCCGAGTTTGCTTTTCCCAGTGCCGCGGCAATGTGAATAAATTAAAGTGTGTGTTAAACTTTTCACTGAAGGAAGCCGACCCCAATCAACCTGCGGCGGTAATGAGGTGCGCGAATAAGATTAACGTAAATAACCGGTGAATTGCCGGTCGGTGTTTTCCCGTGGTTGGAGGGGCGTTGGGCAACTTTTGGTGGTCAACCGGATATTTCACCTAAATCTCAAGGATTGTTGTTGCTGCTGGGAAGTAGTTATCTGTTCTATCGCTAGTTTTGGCAGGCCGTGTTTCGTCCCTGATTGCATAATTGATCGCGCCAAGGATCGGAAAATGTATTTTCCTCTATAAACCGTACGCCTTTCGTCGGTTCATGCGAAGGCTGGAGACACTGGACCGATTTGATTTCCGCAAGTACCCGATCGGTGTTTGGTGTTAGTTTTCCCTTTTCTGCATCAATGTTTTCCAATACCGTGTGCAACTCTTTTCCGTATTTATTCTCCTGACAACTTGCATTTTCTTGTGTGTTGAGTTTGGGATTATTTTTATATACTTATATTGTTTTTCTGCTTTGCGGTTTTGCTTAGTCTATCTTGTTTGCTTGTTTGTTCTGTAGTTTCTGTTGCTTAAACGCTAAATTCTTCTTTTACAATTTCATTTAAAATCCAGTACACCTAAAATATTTTATATTTCATCCACTAATGACTAATTTTGATTTTGTGCCTCCGATATTTTTTTTTTCATTCCCTCACCCCCTTCTCTCGTTTCTCGCCACGATCCAGCCTCGCTCGGCTGATCTCTTTCTTCGCTCCACACCGTTTCAACTATTCTAATCCGACGCCAGCAGGATAAAAACGGAAAACGTACCGAAACTTCAGTTCGAAACCAAACGGTTTGATGGAAACTGAACGCATGTTCTAACAAAACACTGCACTTTCATGGTAACAACGCTGGCACCAAGGTTACGCTTTCGTTCGGGATATCATTTAACTTCTTTTAAGGAATAAAAATAAACAAAAATATGTGTCAAATGTTTACATCAGGCGGTTTCAGACTCGACCGAGTTACCCCGATTATTTTTTTCGATTTAAATGTAATTTTGATTGTAGCTCAAACAAACTAGCTGCTTTGCTTCGCGATGGATAAAACCTAGCCACTAACACAGTACCTAAAGTTGGGAAATACAGCTCTACAGATAGATCATCACCCTTGTTACGCAAGGACTTTGAGTTCGGTGTTCGATTTTGTTTTTTTACTTCTTTGCCAACAATTTTGATTTTTTGCTCATCTTACATCTAAAATATTTCATTAATATATTTGTTTTGTCTTTTCTTGTTTGCTTGTAGACTGCAGCACTGGAGAGAGTATGGAAACGTAGTTTGGAACTTTAATGCCGTAGCTGAAATGAATCACATATAGTGAAAGAGGTAGTTTTTGGTTTCTCTAATACAACGTCAGATTATAATAGCACAAGAATAGATCCCTTTACGAGTCACATTAACGCGAGCACCATATAAAAGTCTTCAACAGTACAGTAATGGATGAAAAAAAGGTCATGCATTGATGGGGTATATTTTCAAAATCAGAAGGAAAAAAAACCAAACACACCTTTAACAATAAACCCAGTTTTTGCTACGTCCAATTGCATGGTTGATAAATGGTTGTAAAAAACACATATAAGCTCGAAAGAGCATCACGGGTCGTTAGTAGTTTAATAAAAAAAAATGCCAAAATTTTGAGAAATGGGAACATAGATTAAATTTTGACAGGGACACACTTTTTTAACGTGTCCCCTTGTACGTCCCTTTTTCGAAAGCCCTTTATTACAAGCGTGCTTGTGGATTGCACGAGCTAATCCTTGGTTCCAAAGGGAAGCAAATAAACTGAACTTGTGTTTATTCCTTTCAATATCATTCTTTTGCCAACTTTTCCAAATAATTTTCTTGTTTTCAAAAAGATTTCATTTTGTAACCATCCGGAAAGAAGAACAGTATATTATTTGCTTTTTTCAAAGGTGTTTCCACTATGTTCATTTGTTGCAGCAGAATAATTTGTTGATGTTATTTTTCTATATCATTGTTTAATTTGATGGGTTTATATATTAATGTCTAAACGCATTTGCATGTAACGTATTTAAAAACAGTAAGCTTAAAAGAGTTACGCGAGGTTAAAAGTCCACAAGGGATGAGCAGTTTCTCAAAAAAAGGGCAAAAAAGGTGGAAAATATTAGAAAAATGTAGCAACGCGAATTGATCGACCTTGTGCCAAATTTCAGTTCCATTAATGAAAGAAACGCCAAATGCAACAAAATGGAACAGCAGCTGCAGCTCACCAACACGTGCGCTTGCGAAAAGCCCATTATTGATTTTCTGTTCATTACGGGGATGTTCTTCAGTGTCACTGTTGCGTTTCCAAAAAGGGTTGATCACCCAAAATCGATCATGAAAGCGCGAACATGGCCGGGCACGGGTTAACGATTGACGAAAGGGTTTTTGGGAAAAAAATTCCAAAAATTTTCGTTACCGTAATGTTTGGTCGCCCAGGGGTTCCGTTTTTCCCTTTCATCAGGGCCGGGTTTGGCCATAGCGTTGCCTGCATCAGGCGGATCACCAAAGGTGCACCCATATGGTGGTGCGTGTGTCGTAAAATTAATATTTATCTTTCACACTGCGCCGCACTGCCGGATTCGGAAGAACGGAGTAGAAAATAAAAGTTTTCGGGGGAAACTAGAAAATTTCCAAAATTTTCCAAAATTACACCCCTTTTTGATTAGGCTCGGTGCGAAGCGTAGCCCGGTTTGTCGTATTTTGTTGTACCCCTTTTTCGAAAAATTTCCTGTACTGGAACCCCTTCTGACGCACGGGCTTAGAGAATGATAGAAAAAATCGAATTTTTCAAAAACACCCTATTCGTACCTTAAATCCCTAGCGGGTCCCTAACGCTCGGAAGCCGTAATTTGGGCTCGAAAATTGTGTCCACCTTTAAAGTGTTCCCTAGCCATCCATCGTAGGGATCGAACCGAGCCGGGCCACGCGCCGAGAATGAGCGAGACAAGAAATGTGTCCCCTTTTGAAAAAATAGTGAAGGTTCGATTTTAAGTCTTACAGACTTGGTTAGGGTGTGTTTCCAAAATTTTGGGATTTACTTTCGGGTTCCCCTTTTTTTCTATTTTTGTCGATTTCTTTCACTCCCATCTTCTCTGTCTCTCGGTTTCTGTTTATCCACGAAATTAACAACACCGACACCGGGTCTTGTAAAGGGTCCCGCACCCGGACCGAGACCACCGTTAATCCTTTTCTACCGTCAGGCGGCGAGGTGGCAATTTCGGTAATTTTTCTGCAACAAATGTCGATTTGGTGCGTGGCGAAAATCTGTAATCGAAAAATTATAGGTTCGATGACGGGCTTGGGTTTTCCCGTTGGACAGCTTGTCAAGTTTTGAGACAAGCTTAAACGTGTCGGTAAAATTATCTTAACACTGTAATTATATTCTTTGCTTGTTCTTTTTTTTTTAGAAAATAATGCATCATAAGGAAAAAAGAGAGGAAGACTGTTTTAAAAACGTGCTAGACGTGTGTGTGTCGTGTTGCGACAAGGAAAAGTTGGTTTACTTTATGTTTAAACGGAACAATACGAAAACTAGATGATCCAGCACCAGCACGTCATAAATCCATTACAAACGTCGTTAAAAGCTGCCCACGGAAAAACCCTTAAAGATGTGTTCTCGTGTTTTCCCTGATGGGGAGAACACAAGCAAAAAAGATCGTACCCTGTTTTACGACCGAGCGAAATCATCACGAAAACCCATAAATGTCAATTTGAATAAGAGATAAAACAGTGAAGTCGGCAAAGGGTCCTTTTTGCAAATGTCCTTGGCGGGCCACGACGATCTCCGCTTTCCTTCCGGTTCCGGGCATCAACTTGAAACTCTTTGCCGTAGGTCGTGGTTTTTGATAGCCGCGCCGCAAACTTTCCCCGCTGTCGATCGGCATTTTCCGAAAGCTTCAACCGATTGCTTTCTGAAGTAAAAAATGGGATGTATAAAAAATGTGTCTTTCCAAAACTGTTGCTGGGTAAACCCTTCTCTTCTCTCTTCCCATCTTTTGTTTGCCTGCAGGAAGGGGAAATTCGGGATGCCAATTAAAAAAAGCGCATCGTAAACGGTACGGAAAATTGAAAACCAAAAAAAACGGATGGTCCTTCCCTTCACTTCCTGTTTCGCTCGCGTTCTATTATTGTGTTCCACGTGCGCAACGCGCGAGCATACTCGCACACACACACACACACGAACACCCCGTAAGCGATTGCACTTTGACCGATACCGGCAACCCCAATTTCCACGGTTCGTGCAAAGTTTAGAAAACAGCTCCGTAACCCCTTTAACGATTCCTCCTCTTCCCTTCACGTGGGACACTCGTAATTGAAACCATTTACAAGCACCGGGGTCGCTCGGTGTTGGTGTTGGTGCTTGCTGTTCGTAAACTTTCCCGACCCCTTCAAGTTTTTTTTTCACTGCACTATGTTTGAAGTTTTGAAAAGCCATTTTTTTTTTAAAAAAGGGTACCTTATAGGAATTGGCAGTACGGAAAAAAAGCCACATTAAGTCACAGGAAGCACTATCAACAGGCGCTAGGGTGTATGAATGGGACAATGGTGTGTTTGGCTTATCGAAACTGAATCGCCGAACTTGACGCCAAGCTGAAAGAGGATACTGGCCAATTATGTGCTTTGCTTAAGGAAGGATTAAAATCAAGTGAAATTGTCGAAGTTGATCTGATTATGATGAATACAAGGCACATTGAAGATGTAATTCATACATTTCGGAGCTGACTTGTTTTAGTTGATTCGAAGAATTAGAAAAAGTCGATAAGATTTCATTTCTGTTCAACTAAAAAGTGAGATAAGAAACTATTTTCTAAAATGAACTAGAGTTAGAAGAATTTTGTGATGCTGTTCTTTTGGGGGTTGTTGAAATTATAATTATAATTATATTCATACAAGAAACAGTTCGCATTTTATACAGATGACCGATTTGAAAGTAGTGTTGGATGTGTGCATCCTCCTTTGTGTATCAGTTTTGAAAAAGATATTAAATAAAACAAACAGCATTACTGAAAATCAAACTTGAACGTAGAATATTAAGACTCTTAGGTTTTATATTACATTTTTCAAAACAACATCTTTTAAATCTGTCGAATTATACACCTAATGAAGTATGAACATTTGTGCACTCTACTAAAACTGTAAATCCACATTATTGCAAGGGATTTTTTTCATCAAGGTTTTGTCTGTAAAAACAGTTTTGACAGAAAAATCCTTTCGAATCAATTTGTTGAAATTGGTCATCTGCGTTCATTATTGGAATAATGATTCAGTTAATCTTTTAGGTGGATAAGTCAAAATCTCGTTTATCAAAACATTTCTCAACACTCACGGCTAGAACGCAGGTGTAGGGTCACCGCAGTCAAATAATATTTCTCTCCGAACAGCATCTTGACTGTGTGATGGCAGAGCATTGGAAAAACAGAAACATTTCACTGATTGAATATTTGCTGGAAATTGCTCTGTTGTCCTGGTTCGGGCTCGCTCGGTTGCTCAGAACCGGCGGCCGCTGGACATTTTCCGTAATTCAATAAACAAAATTTACCGGAAATTCAACCCCAGCCAGACCTTCTTCCAGTGCTCCGGCTGGCGGTCGAAAAGGGGGGAAAACTCTTCCCAAACTCCACAGTTTTTTTTCCCAGCATCAAGTGCTTTCACTCAAGCCCTTAGCCTGATTCGGTTTCCTTTGGATCTGAGGGTACGGTTTATGGGCGTAGAGGCAGAAAAAAAGATAAGATTCGAAAAAAAGATGAAAACGTAGAAGGAAAGTGAAATTTGACAAACGACACCGAGAGTCCCCTACACGTTAAGAAACCACAAGCAACCGGCAGGCAAAGGAACCACAAGGAACCGGTGCGAAAAGGGCAATGAAGAAAAAATCTCATTACATATTTTCCGCCCTCCATTCGGACTCCCAGAATTCGTTTATCTTTCCCGTTTTCCCCGCCGGCCCGCACGATAAAAAAGGGGTAGCACTGGGAGGGAGGCGAAGGTAAAAAACATCCCCAAATTGCGTGCACCACACAACCCACACACAAACACTTACGAAGGATATGGTCGTACGAGCTGCTCAGCATAAAACCTGTCCCATTGGTGGAGGACTTTTTTCTCCGTTTTTTTCCGGCCCGGTGGTGTCCGAACGTATGAAGACAGGATTCGGGGACACATTTTCTCAAAAATTTTCCACAATATATTACGTACGGCTTCGATCCCGGTAATGGGAGTGAAACAGGGGGTACTTCAACGTACTTTTCCCCGTTTTTTACCTTATTATCTTTCGCAAAAATAGGGAAAAACATATGATATTAACATTTGGCATGGTTTTGGACCTGTTTTACCCTTTTGTTTACCATCGAAAGGAGGCGAATTGATTCGATGGGGGCAAACGAGAGCAATAGCTTTCCGAAGTGTTTTGGAAAGAAAATTCAATCTTCTAGTAGAAGGATATATAACATACAATCAAACGAAGAAAAAGCTATGACCCCCACATCGCTATTGCTTTAAAGAAAACTATCTGTTTTCAGGGCAGAAAAAAGTCAATTCTTATGCTCCATCTTGACTTTGCAAAACCAATAAATCACACGAAAACAAGATATCACACCCCAGCTGTTTGAGGAATTTTGAAAAAGAGCGAAAAACGGTGAATTTTCCATAGCAACGGAGAAACTAAGGATTTATCCTTCAAAACACAGAAGGGGAAACCAAAAACGGGGAAAATGAGTTCCGTTAACGGACTTCCCCTAAGAACACGCGCGAGCGTGACCACTCACAGCCGATCCTGAGTAATTTTATAATTTTCCATGAAAATGTGCTCCAGCGCGAGCCAGCGTGTGGGAAACGTTTTTCTTCTACCCCCTCCAGCTTACCACGAACGGCGAGCCCTCCTGGTGGGTTTGCGGTTTTTCGACACTTCGGAAATATTTCACTTCGTTTTACCAATAAGCGTGTGCGAGATGTATGCGCGAGAAAATGAGTGCACCGATGCTGGTGCTTCGGACGGATTTTTCCGGAGCATAACCACTGGCGGAGTGCGTCGCGGGTGGATTGGTGGATTGGTGTTTCTTTATTCTTCCGAAAAACCATAATCGAACGGCTGGCAATGTGGTTGCAAAGTTTAGCACGGACTGGAAGGAAATCGTGGGATGGGGAGAAAAATGGATGAAAATTGGTAGCGGGGGCCGTGTGCGTGTGTGGTTGTGAATTTTTTCCTCTTTCAGGTTTCGGCTTTTCTTTCCGATGCTTTGCCTTTTCCTTTATCTCCAGGGCATTTTTCCCCGGAAAGGAAGGTACGGTTCGGAAGAAAAAGATACCAGGCCAAGAGAGGAGCGAGAGAGAGGGAGCAGTTGAGAAGGAAAAGGAGGTTCCTTCTAGGGAACGAAACTTTTTTTTCGGTTTTCCTCCGAATGGAGGCTCTGGAGCAACGGCGCTGAACTTGATAAACCGCCCGCACCATTTGGAGGGAGGAAAAGGGGGTGGAAAATTCGGCCACCCCTACCCGGTAAGTCTCGTTCCCTCCCGCGTGCCCTTCGGCCGTTCAATGCTGCCAAAGTTTGCTTTCGAAGTTTTTTTTTCCTCCTTACGAACATTACAACTTCCTTCAAGAAGGAGGGCAGGAATGGATTATTGATTTTCAATAACGTACAGCGGCGTAGTGGTAGCACTTTATATTTTCATTTTTATTTATATGTGTTCGATATTTCCCCCCCTCCGCACACGGCCTCTCTTGCCGCTTTCTGCTAGGCCTTGTTATTTGGGCGAAGAAGTGGAAAAAATAAAACAAATCGAAGATATTGCGTACATGTCGGTGAATTGCTGCACACGATTCAAAAGTTTTTAGATTCAGCGTGATAAGAACATGTACATATCGCTATGGATCTCTTTTTTCTAGCTCAGAATAGACTAAGTTTGTAAAAGTTTAGAAGAGTTCAGACCCAGAAATAAAAATAAAATACAAAAATTACTTATCTGCAGAACAAACGCAGATACGGTTTCTCAATAAAGTTTTCGTACAGGCAAAAAAAAAATATTTATTGTGAACAAATTAACCATGAATGTATTAAGTAAGTTATATTTTAAATAATATGAATCTGAACGTAATTTGAACAATAAACTTAAAGGAATTATTACTTTAAAGCTGGGCAATAAGAGGTAAAACCCAAACAGTTCACTTGAAATGGACACTTTTGGTTGAGTATACCTCATTAGCTTTCGTTTCATTACCGCAATGAGAAATTTTGGTTGTTCTAGATGTAGGGTCAGAAGAAACCCGCAATCAATGTGACGTACACTTTAGAAATAAAAACATTCCCAATAATCCCATGAGCTTTTTCGAGCAAAAATTAACAGATTCTGTTGCGAAAATGTATATTCCATGTGGTAACAGTATCAGGAATTTATTGTTATTGTTGAAAAAAAATCGCAGAAAAATGTAACCCAATAAAAATAAGTTGAACAAGAAAAAACTGTCAACCTCTGTACAACTGTCCGGATACTCCTTTGAGATACTGTATATATTCGCAACGACGGCCAAAAAAGAAACCCAAGAAATAAGTGCTTCAATTTTTCTTCTCCTGGTTACAGTAAAAATAACCTTCACCCTTACTCTTACTCCACTCACACTCGCTCCCATTTTCGATCGAACGATTGGTCGACTTTCTCACAATCTTCCTGAAGGATGCCGGAGGAAATTATTGCTTCTCCATCTCCGTGTTTATTTTTCCTCCTATGGCCCTCAAGTGCGTCGTCATTGCCGCCGTCGTCGTCTTAATTCTCGTCAGAGCCCTATCTCATCGTCGCCACGAGCAACGCGAAAATTTGTGCGAACGAGACCCAACGGCGAGGTTTTTCCTTTGCACCCGCTCGCACACGCAAACAGAAGAATAATGAGCCAGCAGAAATGTACGGTCCAAGCGTGTTTGTGTGACCGTGTGTGTGTTCACGCACTTTTCACATACTCACGCCCTAGAAGCGCACACACGAATGAAACATGACCGAAAAAAGAAGCACCAGTGGAGTGGAGGAAAAACAAAACGTGGTGGAAAAACTCCGCACACATCCGACGAACGGAGTAGTGGAGGAAAACATTAAAAATCAAACAAGCTCACTCTTGGGCAGATGGGTGAGAAGTGCGAGAAAAACAAACGCAAAGTCAGGCGAGGAGGGGCCCGAAAGGGAGAGCGCTCGATAAGTATTTTCCCAAATGAAAGCCTTGGCGGCTCGAATGACGAAACGACACAAACGTCCAGGCTGATGCGCGTTGCCAGGCTCGCGAGCCTTCGCGACAACCCCGTGTCCTGTGTCCACCCACGCACATCACACACCCACCCACTCACACACAAACATACACGCACATATGGGCAGCGTGTGGAGTGAACTAAGTATGAAGAAGTGCTGGAAACTTTACAAACTAACGCAACCGACACTCACGACCTGAAGCCTGCCGGGAGTTTGGTCGTTTTTCTCGCACACATGGAAGCGCATTTTACCACCGACCAAGATCCTCTTGCGCTTCATTAACCCTCGAGTGCGTCGGGGAAAAATCAACAAATGCGATTAATAATTGTGAGGGTGGGTCATCACTCCGACAGGGAATATGAAAACGGCAGGCCCTGCTTTATGTTAAACGACATTTTGTATTCTGTCAAGCAGATAAGTAACATTAATTGATGGAAAAATCAATTATGTGAGTATTTAAAGAAACTATTAGTGTTTTTAAAAGAACAAAATAAAACAAGAAAATATTGTAGTATTGCAAATTAAATAATTTGGATAAAAGAAAAATCACCCTCATGATTGTATCAGTAAAACTGTTTTAGTCCACTGGCAAATTTGAGCAATAATAATCGAACCTGTCGCAAGCATTAATTATTCAATTTGCTTGAGAAAGTACATGAATTTACGACAAAATAATGTCACTTGCAAAATGAATCTACATGAATATAAAATCGCAAAAGCATTAAACTCTTGAACCACAGAAATCCACACGTTTCAAACGCTGAAACAATATATTCTTCGTATTGTATTGGCTTATGTAGAATATAAAGAATATATTGTTATAACATGCATTCAAAAAATAAATTAAAATAGTAATCATATTCGTAAATAACACTAAATGAAAAATTAATAAAGATATCCCTATGAAATGAGGTTGCTCCCAAAAATGATGAAGTTCTGTAGTTCATTAGGTTTAAGAACACTTGAGGAAATCAAATAAGCTCACAACGAATGCTACTTTAAAAAGAAAATGGAAATGGAAACACCATCCAAAGAGTTTCCCATTAGTTGAAAACTGCTCGTTAACTTACGCTTGCAAAACATAGATATTGTAAAAATAAAACGAAACCAGCCGTTTGCCGCCAGGTTAATAAAGTGTGTAAGTTTAAGGAACATAAAATTGGACGAATTGACGACCGGTTATCCACATGTCACACAAACCGTGGGGGGGAAGGGAAAGAAACGGGGGACTAGGGGGGACAAACGGGCGGAGGGAAAACGTTCTGTTTTTGGTGTATTTCCTGCACGACAAATAAAACCAATCGTGCACTTCGGGGTTTAGTACAAAACTCGTCGCCACCGTTCCTTCGGTCCGGTTTCGCCGAGCAGTTGTGTTGTCGTTAGCAGCATTCTTTATCATTATCACCACCACACCCGCCTCCACCACCACAGCCACCCCCGGTTCCCGCTGGACAGTCCTTTTTTCTAGCACCGCAGGACATGCCCGACCCTCCACGCACATCTCGGAATTCTTCATACACGCCACATACACACATGCGTGGCACACTCATATCGGAGCATCGGATCGTTTCGTTTCCGATTTCTTCCCCTTTCCCTCCCCCGCAAGCCTCTTTTACACCAATTCAAACATTTTATATATCCTTAAGACGGACTTTCGGAAGGATGTTTTTCTGCGTTTTTCGCTCCTCCGCTCTCTCGCTCTCGCTCGTTTTCGGTTTTTGTTTTCACCCCACCCCCACCCACCACCCTCTCCATCCATGGTCCGTCGGTGTTAGAGGGTGGCCCTTTCCCACACATCACACATGCCGACCATCTACCCCTCCCTCGCCATTCTGACGAGTTCCTCGAAAAACGACCGTTGGCGCCTTTTGGTCAGTTTATTTCTTTTCATCTCTTAAATATTTTTATATGCCTTCATAAGCACCACCAGCAGCCATGGAAACGCCCCGAAAGAGCGATGGGCCCCGGGAAGGGCCACCGAAGGAAGCCGCGAAGGAATCGGGGAGCCCCGAGTCGTGCCGGAATCTCGCGGAATGAAAACGGCAAACGGTCCCAGACGCCGGAGCCGGGTGCGTTTGCTTAATTAATTAAAAGAGCCAGGCAACTGCCGGCCGTCGCGCGACAGCGGCGTTGGCGGATGGATCTGTGATTTTTGGATGTTGTTCCGAACGAATTCGGTAAATCCGGTCCGCTTCCTTCTGCTCTCGCGCCACTGTTTGTTTCGGCTTTTTTTCTTCTTCTCCCCTCTCCCTTGCCAAAACCATGCGTGTGCGTGTGGGGAAAATGACGAAAAAAAATAGAAACAAGTAAAATAAATAAATTGGAAACCATATCTTAGCTGGCACTCAGATTCGGGCGCGCTGATCGGAAAGCGTAATGGCCGACTGATTAAGGATCAATACGGAGCCGGAGCCTCGGGTTCGTCCGACGTCCGATGCCTCGATTCGAAAACTATGGAAATTCGGCGCTTAATATTGGCAAGCAATTAGAGCAGCGTATGTGTGTGTATGTGTTGAGCAGCAGAAGCAAAAACGAACCAATCAAAGAACGGTGGCAAAAAAAAATAAATATGCGAACGTGGTACAAATTGTGCTTCGACTGGCAGGTTTCTAACATACTCTTACTGCTCACGAATTTGTCTCCCGATAACGGGCTCCGTAAATTGCCAAAGGTCCCAAAGTGGATCCTTGCGGTGGTTAGCAATGTCGGTAGGTTTGAGACATGTCTCTAGTTACCCCCCTTCCCACTCCCATTCCGTGTACGTACGAAAAGAAAAACTTATTTTCCGCCAACAACTACGACTGATTGTGATAGGATTTTTCCTTAGTTAAGCCTTGCTAATGGCGGAAATTTTGTTTATTCGACAAAATGTTTGAGTTTGAAGAAAAATCCGTTTTTTTGTCCTGCCAATGAGGACGCTCGGACGCAAACACTCCATCCATCCAGCGCTAGCACGGTTTGGCCATTACATTAGACAAGATGGGATAGTATTTTTCGACGCGTTCATAAAATAACCGCCGAAGAAAACGAACTATGGCCTGGGCTTTGCTTATTACACCCATTTCCCTGAAGGTGTTTGGACCTGCTGCAATCAGCTAAAAATATCCAAAGCCAAAGTGATGAATTCACCTCCCCGCCCCTCGCCCCATTCCATCCCACGGCGGGGCTTTGCGGTTTCGGTGCGCCTTTCCGCACTCGGCACTATTTGCCGCAAAGAAACAAGATGAAGTAGTTATGCATAATTTAGCCATCACTCAAAATTGGAATAAATTTTTCGTTCGCTCTAAAGATTGAACAATTTTGGGATTTCGTTTTTTCCTCTTCATCTTTTTTTTTCTTGGACTAGGAGATTGCACCAACGGAAAAAACGTCGATGAAGCGTAGTAAAAAAAAAACCGAAAAAAATTGAAGCGAATGCAGCAAAACTTTTATAAATTATTCATTTTCCCAATCTCATTTAAAATGGAAAATCTCTTTCCATCCGACGGCGCAACTGTTCAATTTGTTCAAAACGTCTGCCGGCCGGGATCCGTCTTGTGCTTGGCTCATACATCTTGCCCTGCTGTGGACGGGGAAAGGAATGGTGCAAATGGTGGGGTGGGAGAAGGGGTGAGGGGGAAGGGAGGAAGGCACGATAAAGCATTCTTTCTTCGGGCCGATAAGACCAACGTGCTCAATATAATACATCAGCTGCACAAAAAAAAAGGGCAAAACCAAAAATGAAAAACACGACAAAATGTGCGGAAAAATATCTCCAGCCAAGAAGAAAGCGAGCGATGGTTTTTGTAAAATTTAATTAAAATTTTTCACTTTTCACTGTGGCCTCGGGGAAAACAAGGGCGACGAAAAAAAAAGAACGGCATATCAGTCAGAGGCCGGTAAGGTGCCCGCCAAAGGTGAGGAAAATTGTTTTGAAGAAACACCACTTTTGCGTTTGGCTGTGTGTATGTGTGTGTCGGGATGGATTTTTTTTTCGGTTCATTACTTTCCTTCTGCGTCGGTTTCCTTTTTAGCACAATTTTGAAAATTTCCCGCCCCGAGCAACGAGTGCCACATCACATTCTTAATTCATCATCCAGCCGCGCTCGGTGCAAGGTTTTTCTTTTCTGCACACTCCGATGGAATTGCTCGCTTTCGTTTCGTTTCGTTTGGTTTTTCTTCCTTCCTCTTCCGCTTTTCCCCGGGTTGAAAGGTTGGCGAGATTGGAACCGAGCAATTTCCATCAGTCAACATCGGTTGCGGTGGAAGGTTCGGTCGAGGGAATGATAACGCGAAAGGACTCCGACACAATGCTCGCCCGGTGCAAGTACAAAAACTCCCCCGGTAAGGAGATAGGAAAAACCACAGCCAAACTCACACTCACATACACAAACAGAATTACACGCACGTAGAGGTTGGTCGTGTTGAAAGCGCAGCATAAAAATTGAGATATATCAGCCAGCTCCAAACCGAACCGAGTTTCTTCCCTCCCAGCAACCAGAGTTTCCTTGAGCTGGAGGAAAATGTGGAACGCCAACAAAAAAAAAAGAAAAAAAACAAGACTCAAACCCCCAACCAGAAGCAGAAAACAGTTTGAGAAAGTTTGGGCATGGTAAGCGCACACGTCACCTGCTTCACGCACATCCATCGTTGTTCGGTTCGTCGCAGCGATTTTTTCTTTGTTTTTCCTGCTGTGTGTGTATGTGGTTGAGTTTTTTGTTATATGGCACTTTTTTTTCTACTTCACCTCAGCTTTCGTCTAATATTTTCTAAATAGCCTCATCTCGTGCCCCGGCAGGGAAAAAAAACGTTGTGCAGCACAAAGCCACAAGAAACCACAAGACGCCGGAAAATGAGAACCGAAGGAAAGCTTCGCCTCGGAGGTGTCTTTCGGAAGATTTTGTACGTCGCTTCCTTTCATATTAAGAGAAGGAGGGGAACGGGTGGGGGTAGTCAAGCAGGACGCCCGGAGGTGGTATAAATCATCCTTCCCTTTTATCTCCGGTCTCATTTCACGTTCTAGCCATCAAATTGTTCGCTCCGAAGGCCCAAGCCAAGGGCCTCCGATGGGGGCATCCCGATTGGTATGCGAGAGCAAGTGGTGAAAAATAGGTGTCCGTGTCGGATGAAAAACGCAACGAAGAAAGTTGTAGAGCGGTGGCTTTCTTTCACTCACATTCTTGCCTGTTTTCTATTTTGTTGTTCTGGCTTCGGTCCTCCACTTTCATCATCATCTCCATCGGCTGTCGATCAAGTCGGGGGTAGTGGTTTTTATTTTTGCCGCCCCAAGATAAGCGGATGCTTACACTTTTTCTCTTCCCATTTTGCGGGAGGGAGGTACACACAGGGGCAACGAAAGGGTACCGTGGCGTGTGGGGAACATTGTGCGCCGGTTGTTTTCTGGCACCACAGGTTTTCCTCCTGGGGCACGCGTCGGGGCAGATCAATACGAAGGGAAAACTGTGACGGAATGATGTATGCGAGTGCACGGCTGTGTGTGAACGGTGAACGTTCGCATCATCGTTTGGATTTCAGGTGAGCTGCAGCCAAACGGTTTCATCCGAACCGGTTTCCATTTCGACCGCCGGCGAAAGAAGCAGAAAGTTTTCATAACGATAGCATTTTCATAATACTTTTTTCGGGGATGGAAAACTTGATGAAAAACTCGGACGATTGCGAATCAACCGGGGCTCGATCTGAGAGGTTATCGTACGCTGGCTTTGCGAGTTGCAGGGTGAAAGTGCTTTTAATTTAAATAAACAATCAGGATCTGAATATTGAATGTTCGCGGTGGAATTTTAGAATAAATTGGAAAAATTTGCTGACGAAAATTGTTTCTATGGTGATGGAATGGAAAAAATTTCTTGCAGAAATAAATCTAGATTACGTTCGTACAGAACGTATGGCTTCGATGCAGGGGTCGACAACGATTCATTCTTTGAATATTTTTTTGGAACGGCAATTCCTTTCTTGAAACAAGATAATCTTTAAAATGAAACGAATTGAATGAAAGTTGTGAAGTATTAATCATATGATTATTTTGTGTAATGAATGAAAAAGATATTTTTAGGAAAAGGTATATTGTTTTTCGGGTCCAACCCGGAATTTCTGCAAAGAAGTCGTTTCAAAGCAAACATTGTACCACAAGCAGCACATTATAACATAAATTATATTAATACCAAATATTTATAGTTTGACAATCAATTACTTCCTTATTATTTTGAGAAATTTTACCAGTACAACTTACACAAATTGTGATTTTACATTTTCTGGTGGTGGAAATATTTTTCTATTGATTGTTATTGATAGATAGAACTATTTTTCTACTGTTTTCAATTATGGTTTTCATGAGTCAATCGATTATTATGATCGACAATGATCGATAAAATCATAACGACGATAAACGTTTGCCGACCCCTGGTTACATGCAGCTTCCTGAATTGTGAAACAAAACCACATCAATCTTCCTTCGGAGTAAAATTTCATCTATGTTTTTTTGCCCCTGCGGTACAATTGTGTCAGAAGAACAAACAACACATTTTCTTTGCTTAGAGCTTGGAGAAAAGCTTTGCTTTTTTTCCGCCATACTACGTGCACTCTGCAGCGCCTTGTAACAATCGTTCACAGCTTCATGAGCCACTGTCGAACGAATCTGTTTTCTTCCGAATCAGGACAAGAAAGACGGACGATGCTCGTTCGATGATGAAAATTTTTGAAAGACGCACCCTGCGCTCCGTGCGGACCAAACAAAAAGATTGCGAATGATATGAAGGTTTCGGTTGGCCCATTTCCCTGCCCTCCTTGAACGCCCTTCGAACGCAAACCAGGCAGGGAGCCGCAACGCACTCTCACCTCGTGGTTGGCCTAGTTCGGTAATGGTGATGTCAAAAAATTTCGAGCCCAGCCCGCACATTCTCTTTCTCGGGCGAACGCATCGCTAAGCCGAACGATGCGAGCGAAAGGCATCGGAATGGCAAATGAAAACCATTTTCCTGCAACGATACCGCACGTACCGGAAGTGGCCTCGGTACGTTACACGCAGGCGAAGACGTTTTTCCTTTTGCTGCAAATGCCACCGTTGTGGAAGGAAAAGCCTCCCACTCTGGGCTAACAATGCCCCGCTGCTGATGCTGCTGCGGTTGATTTTCCTGGTGGTGCACAAAAACAGACAAATGGGAAACGAAAGAAAAAGGAAAAACACAAAACACAGTTTGATGTATGTTCTCCGGCTTTGGTATATTGCTTTCCTTACGCAAAAGTCCACTTTCCACTGCATGCGTGAGAAGCGTCGTACCTAGGCGGGGCGGAACCCACCGAAGACGTCACACACACAAGGTGGAAGAAAGAAATTCGGAATCCACATTACAGTATTATGGATAAAAAGAAGAAACGAAAACATGTACCAAGAAAACCCCGATTCAATCTCAAACAAATGAAAAGAAAAAATAAATCAACCAGAAGAAATCACACAGATTGGGAAAACAATGAGTGAAGTGAAAAAAAACCCTGCTTTTTCGGAAAAAGTGGTTTAGAAATTCGATGAAAATTTGGTAGCAACTAGAAATAATCTGCCAACAAAAAAAAAAAGAACACGAAACTCATAAGTAGTGCAAATTTTTGGTCAGCAAAGACGAGTGTACTTTAGTACACAGATCAGCAAAATATCATCCGTATACAAACAAGTTGGCTTAGTTGGCGGGTGTAACCTAATAACAGGAAATGCAATGATAAAAGATCGTAAAAGTGGCCGAAAAAAGTACCGACCGTCACGGTTGTTTTATTGTCGCGGTGGAGCAACGCCCGAGCGGATCTCTCGCACGAAGCGACGACATTTCAACTGCTGTCCGGGAGTCCCGGGAAACCCGGCGCGAAGAAAACGGCGCGAAAGGATGTGCAATTTTATAGCGCATAAAACATAATCCATCCAACCATAAATGTACGGCCCGCTCGAAACCGAACCGGCGGGTTGGGGGAAAGGTCCAGCGGCGGACCAGCCAGTTTTTCGCTCGAGTACGAGAGTGGGTTCCAAGACCATTTTGGAGGCTTTCCCAAACCCAGGCCTCCAAAGTTTAACCCCGTGGGTTTGGTTTTAATGTGATGTTGAAAAGAATAAAACAAACCCTTCGAACAACCTTTTTAACGATGATTTGATTGACTCTCGAAACAAGATGGAGTACTTTAAACGGTGGTTCCGCAATTAGTTATGAACTCGTAAAAAAACCCGGGAAAGTTCTTGTGTGATCATAAAACAGACGCTTTAAAATGAATTTTCCTACACCGAATTGTAATCAAGGGAAAACATATGATTCATCGGAGCTCCCACAAGCGATGGGATAATACTGCTGCTAAACAACTTAAAACCTACAAAACGGAGGAGACAACAAATCTTGCGACAGTGTTTAGCACAACTTGGTGAAAGTTTTCCTAGCTCCCCTTTTTTTCGTTTCCTAGTAAAAAGGGAATATTTGTTTGTTTGTTTGTTTTGATTTGACGGGACCTGCCCGGCACCTAAACATGCACGGTACAGGTCCTTTTGATTTTTCGCTCATTTTGTTAAGTTTTGTTTTTGCTATATGATTTGGTTAGGTCTTACTTCAAAGGTACTTTTGTTGTTTTTTTCTCATTTTCATTTGCATTCTTCAATGTCCTGCCAAGCACATCGTGTTTGTAACTCTTTTTCCTCTTTCTAATGGCGATGTTTTGTTCCTAATGTCCTCCGATGCTAGCCATTGTTTTATCTCCCGATTTCCCAGCACTGTTTTGCTACTGAACGTCATTTTCTGCGCCAACGTTCTTGGCAGTTTTAGGTTTTGTATTAAAGATAGAGCCATTCACACACAGTTTTAATTACTTTCAAGTGTTACCTGAGGTTTTTCAACACATTTGCGTGATGTGTTATTGTTTTGGTTTTTGTGTGGCTGTTCTTGATTTCGACTTTTATCGACTTGCTTTCTCTATTTGTCCTACGCGTTTGCCTAAACCACATTTGATCTGCCCTGCAATCGTTTATGTTTTCGTGGTGTGTTTCCTTCCGTCCCGATTAAACGTTCGGTTTGACGAATGTTTTAATTTCATTTGTGTGTATGTGTGCGCGTGTGTGGATGTTGTTAGTGTAGTTATGCCTTAGAATTAGGATTTGTTTTCCTGATTTATCCATGTTTTTAACTTGTTCTACACGCATACGCCCACCGATGCTGACCACGGTCAACCCAATGGATTATGTATAATATATAGATATAATGCTAGTTTTGCAATAAACATGTGATGAAAACACAATACCATATTAGATCGCCATTTAAAATCCCTTCTTACGCTTACATATAAGACTTTTCTTGTGGTTTGCGGTAGTGTTTTAATGGAACGCCATACTTGGGTTTCGAATATAGTTTGTTGTGTTTTTTCAGTGTGTGTTTCATCCGGCTGTCCGAATAATTTCGGTAAAATGCTACAACGTGTATAGGTGGAGTTGGATTTTCCTCCTCCTCGATGAGTCCTCTTGATGCATTCTGCCTGGTTTTCTTATGTATTAACGTCTGATGTAGTTCTGAACGCCTGTGAATTTGATCTAAGATATATGCAATTCATATTTGTTTAGCAATACAATGAATAATCGCTTGGAACAAACAGTTGACCACCTGACTGGTTCAGGCCGTGATCTTCCGCTTGTTGCCTTTCTTTGCTGTCTTTTGTACAATATACTCAACCAATGGCTGGCCAAGGTTTATTTTTTTATGTTTGGTGTAGTTCTACCCTGTCCCATACGCCTTTTGAGAGGGTTTATTTAACGGTGTAACTCAATGCTGATGTCGGGTGTAATCATCACGTGGCTCGCCTTGCCGTAATTGTTCGCCTTCGTATTTCTCGTCCTGTGTTTTGCGTCTTGTTCATTTGTTTCGACCCTGCCTATTCGGAATCCGACTGCAAACGGAATCCTTTAGCTAATGTTTCACGAACTTTCAGGCTATGTCTTTCGCAACGGCTTGTTCGAACTCTCGTCAACTGTCCTTCACGGTGTCCAACCGTCCGAAGAGTCCGGCTACATTTCCAGTCAAAAGCGGCGGCCAAGGATTATGCACAAATGATTGATTTTTGGATTGCGCTACAAACACCTATCGGATGTCGTTGCCTTCACTTTTTCGATCCCGATCGCTCCTTGGGTTTCACGGAAAAACATCCCGTCCGTTTTCTGTGTCCCTTCAAGCGAATCGTTTGATGTTTTGCACTCCCGATCCACCCGGAAGCGGATCAAAATTGAGCCAATTTGTATCGTTCTGGTTTTTCTAATGACGATGGTTTTTTTTCCTTCCTTCCCTTTGTCGCACGTTACCCTCTTCATTATTGTAACAATCGATGGTTCCGCTTTCGGTTCTCTGCTGGCGAACGTTTCCCCTGGCCGAAACGAACTGACCGGTAGTGCGTACTCATTTTCAAACGAAAGAAATATCCCTCACCCTCAGAGTGGCTGCTCCCACCGCGTGGCGTGATTCGATACCGGAGGGTTTTCGGAATTTGCATCGGAACGGTTTTCCCCCACGGGAACGAAACGTGAGACTCCTCTTGAAAATTCCACCGACCGGTAGAGGGGTGGATGCAAATCGCATGCAGAATCGAATCGAAAATGCCGAATGTGAAAAATTGTGCACAATTGTGCCGCGATCTTTCGTACACTTGTGCCCGCAAGCTGGCGTTATTCATATCGGCAAATAATTTCCCTTTCAAACGCGTTGCACACAGCACGTGGCCAAGGGAAGACCCTCCTGTTCGGTTCCGTGGAATAATGCAAATTTTGCATCGAAAAATGGTGCCAAAATGGATGTGCATCCCTTCGGTTTGGAAATCGAAACCGTCCGTTGGACATGGGACGCGCAAGGAATAATTATAATTTATGCCTTTAATATGGTTACGCTAGCGAGCTCGGTGCAATGAGGATCTGTTTGATTATTTTCGAAAAGCAAAAAGCATTAACTCCCGTCCAGAGCCACGAACGGCCGCGTTGGAAATTAGAACGGATATGACGAGGGGCAAAAACTGGAAATAACGTTTGAAAAATAATCGGCAAAAATCGATCCCGGGACGGGCCAGGTCGTTCGGTTGCATTTAAAGCCCAGGGGTTCCGAGGGGATAACGGGCGGACGTAAACCGCAGCATCCTGGAAGGGCGAAAAAGTAAAATTTTTGGAAAAAAGACCATATGCATCGTTCCCGATCGCAGATGCAAAGCAGGGGTCCAATTTTTAATGGTTTTTCTTCTCATATTCAGTTTTGTCCCATGTGCTTTCTAGTACGATGTTCACTGTGTACAGTATTGAAAAATGTTGGAAGGGAATGCATAACGTTTTCAAAAAAGGTTTCCGTTGCAAATGCAACTTGGTTTCAAATGAGTCTTCCTACCAGCATTCATCATGGTTTTCGATAATGTATGCCCTAGTTATGCATTTTTTCTGATGCATTTTCAGACTCCCAATAAGAACCTTATTTTTTCAATCGAGGACTTGATTTTCAAAAAAAAAAAATTCATCATGAGCGATGTTCAATATCCAACAGGGAAAATGAAAAAAAAAAATCTTTTGAAGTCTCCCTTAAATCTGGACTACCTGCGTGAAAACATACTTCATAAACATACATTCTATCGCCCAGTGGGATACCATTTTCCGGTCTGCACTCAACTGCCTACCTCACATCGGTTGCTGATTGATGGAAACAACTTCGTGCCCTCCGTTAACACATGGCCACGGCTTGATTTTTCCGGTGGCGGTCAAAGAAAAACAATATTCTCCATTTTTTTTTCATTGTCACCACCCGATGATGGTGGTATTTTCCTCGCCTCATTTTAATGATGCCCAGATAGCCCAGTTCGTTGGTTGTTTTTCCCGCTTTTTTCCTCACCCTTCGGTGCCTTTCCGGTGCGATAAAAATGGCCACATGTGTCGCGTTGGACGTGTGCGCGCGCTCGTCGATTTTCGTGCTCGGGTTCCACATGCTTTTTTTCCAACTCATTGGCTTCATTACGATTATTAAATCATCCGTCGAACTTTGGTAGTTGAGTGTCCGGCTCGGATCGAATTTGATAAATAAATTTTTCGAGCCCAAAAAGAGGAGAACAAAACCCCAACCGAGTCATTATGGCTATCGGGGAGAATATGCTGCTCGGGATGTATGTACTTGCGGAATAAAACAAAAACTAACACCATAAACCGATCGCCGAGGAAAACTACTTCGGCGTTCACGTACGGAACCAACGATGGCGCGCTTTAGTTATGCCCGAACACTCTCGATTTGCCGATGACCAATAAAAATTGAAGTGGAAATAACAAATAAAAGCGAAGGATAAAGGCCCGCGCGTCCTGCCGCGTCGCTGGTCGATTCCCAAATTTCCACGGACAAAATATTCTCTCCCCCCCCCCCTCCCCTCCCACCACCAGCACGCACCGATTCGGAGGCGTAAAATAATATATATAACCTCCCCGAAATAATGGGTTACGTTCGTGGCGATCATCATCATGCGTTTGTCTGCGTGCGGCCAGTAAGTATGTGTGCTGTATGTGTGCACGGTCATTAAGTGCACATACATAAATTTAATCAAATTTATATGATTCGCCGCCGTGGCTTCGGTGGCGGGGTTTTTGTTTGAAGCCCGGTTTGGGTTTTATTTTTCGACCGTTATTGCTTCGGAAATGGATTGGCCGAGTTTACAAAACTGGAGCCGGGAAGGAAGTTTTGTGGTGTCTGAAGGAGGGGGCCAAGGATGAAAAGGATGGACACTAGAAGACGGGGATTTACGATTCTGGTGTCTCCTAGGGACGCAAACAGGACGCTCCTAGGCGAACGCCAGGAAACAGGCCACAACAATAGTAATGGCTAATGTTTTTTCCTCAAAGTGTTCGGCACAGGGGTTTCGGCCATTTTATTTTAGGTTTTTTTCACCTCCCCCCTCCCACATCGAAACATTAGCGGCGCAGCGGTGTAGGAGGGTCGGCCCCGGGGATGGTAAAACTTGTGCCTCGATAATGAGTTTGAGATAGCATAATGAACGCTTTACGCGATCCGAATGACGTTGGGCCGACATTTTTTCCCAAAACGGAATGGAAGAAAAAACCAAACTGGATGAGACAAAAAATAAAATCGATAAATAATTTATTTCCTGCTGAACTGGAGGAGGCCACCAGTATGGGTTATCGGACCGTGCCGTTTTATACTTTGATAAGACGTGTTTGTTTATATGTCGCCGTACGGGGCTTCTCTTGCCTTTTGGAAGGCGTCCTTCAAACTATTGATGATGGAAATCGACGAAAAAGTGTCAATAAATATCCAAACTCCACATATGGCCGCACAACCTGGTGCCTGGTGGCGGCCGGAAAAGATGGCTGCCTGGTGTGGTTGGCTTTTATCAGGAAACAAACGAGGAACTAGAAAATCCCCTACAAAAAGTTAAACCGAAGGAAGAAGAAAAACACGAAGCATATTTTGAGCCCGGTGCCTATCAAACTTTGGCACTTATCGCCCGCCGGGACAGAGCTGGCGGCGACCTGCTGGCGTCGGGCTTTCGGGCGAACGAGAATTTGGAGCACCATTCCGGGTGACGCATTCGCGTTTGTTATTTACACATTTTTGTACCGTATAAATTTTATCGCTTTTCATAACTGGCGCCCCGAAAACTACTCACAAACTGGTGGAAAAAGCAAATTCATAAAGCACGATCTAAAAGTCCGATGCGATATGCTTTTTGATTACCGGCTAGTTCTCGGCTACATGGAGTCCATTAAATTTGTGCCGGAAAATGACCGCTCCCCGCAGTCGAGGGCCGAGGGCCGAGTGGATTTGAAAGTTCGTCCTCGATAGCGAGGGATTTTTCACGACGAAAATCGCCCCCAACGAACAAGAAGAAGCTGCTAATAATCGCTTCATTTCAATGCAAAATACCAGACCGTCAGGACGAGCGTGAATCTGGGGCGTAAAATGCCAAACACTGCAAGCGTGGGTTGTTCGTGGGGAAATGCCATACCGAAAAATCGAGAAGAAAACCCAAGTCCCACACTACGCGTATTCGTCCGCTTCGCAAATGCACGCTTTGTTTGGCTTGAAGCTTTTCTAGCTGCTTGGTTTTTCCGGCGCCTCCGCTAGTTTGGTTTGGAGCGACGGTTTTCCCAAGCGTGGAGAAAGACAGACTGACGACACATACAAACGTACACACACGTACACGGAATGGAAGGAAACCGTCCCGGCCCACCATCGTCGTACGTTCGTGTTGCGTTTTTCCTTACGGCGCCGGCGGAGGAAAAACCCGTTAAAGCTCGTAAAGCGAAGCGATTATCTGCCGTTACAAATGATTTAATTAAATCAAGTATGCAAAACAGATTCGTCCCATCATAATCGGAAGGGGGTCCGCGTTCGGGGTGTGTAGGGCACGGGGGGAGGAGGGGAAGATCGGGGAGAAACTACACGCAACTACGAGGCAACCGGCCTGGGCGGAGTGCGGTGCCGCTTAAGTGGAGCCGTTTCGGAGCCATCAACGTGTTACGCTTGCGATTCGCAAAGATTGCTCGGAAGGCGACGTGCTTCGAGCAGAGCGCAGCCCGTAACGGGGTGTCATCTTGTCGAACAGTCATGATTGGCGCTATCAGTGGCGAGCATATCGCCATCATCATTACCGGGACAAAAGGGCTTCATCAACACCCCATCGCCTCGAGGGGGTTCACATTTGTCTTGTGGGCGCGTGGTCTTCGACACAGGGACGTTCTTCCACAAACGGGACGAAGATTTTCGTGGCTTTGTTTTGGGAAAATTTGTTATCCCGAAGACAAAAACCAACACACAACACAATATGTATATGTAACTCTTGCCAAGCGAGCAGTGTTATTTGACATTTATCAAAGACTCTTCGGATAAATTGGAGCTTGTTTAAAATCGCTCTTCTTTTCTCAATTTAACCAAACACAACAGTTTTGTTTTGGACTAAGCAACCAGCGGTTAATGCTGTGAAATAGTTCGCCGCTGGTAAGTTTGAACTGATAATTTTAAACCAAAATGTTGAAGGCAAATATTGCGAGGAAAAGTTACATTAATCGGGAAAAAGATGAAAAAAGGAATATGAAGCCAATTTTGTCCTAAACTATTTTAGCTAAGCTGCGTAAGATGGTATTCTGCAAACCCACAATTTTGATTTGAAAGTAAATAAACATTTTGACAAGTTATACTAATTTTAGTCTCTCGTTTGACTCGAATTTTGCTCGAATCGCAACAGAGAATCAGCGTCGAACCATCGATTGCACAATTATTACCTTGATAAACCCTTCCCTTCTATAATCCTTCTTCATTGTTGACTTTTTCATATCAGTTGTTTCTTCTCAGAGTTACGCGTTGCTATTCAATCAGGCGCCAGATTTCGATTGATGATGTAGTTCTATTTCACGTCCTCTTTGTCGTCGTTGATTTTCGGGAGATTTTATACCTCGAGGAGCATTTTGCGGTCAAAATTTGAAATTAGATTATTAACGTTCAATGTTTGTTTGCTTTTGATTTGACTTCTAATGCTGATCCTGTAGCTAAAAGCGTGTACTGGTTTTCTTGCCTCGATGTTTTGAGTGTTCCACTCAACACATGCATTCAAGTTAGAACTTATACCGTTTGCAATATGATAATTATAATAATAATGTGATTCGGCTTTTTGCATTTACTCAAACCGTTACCCCGTTCGTACGCTACGTAGCTCTTATAGACATAATGGTTTTGCTTTTATTGGTAATTGTTATTATCATTGTTTGTTTGCACTTGCGTTCACTTTGCCCTATCCGATGTGGATCCTGCTCCCCGAAAGCCCTCGTGGTCAATTAATTACAACACTTCATATATCACCCGAAATTATATAATACAAATATATGAAATATCCATAATTAATCTTATAATCAAACAACGATTCGAACACCCTCATTTCGCCAGCTTTCCTTCCACAGTACGTTACTGTCTTGCCATGGGTTTTCCGATCCTTCTGCGGTTCCTTCTCCGTTTAAACGTTGCTCTTATTCGCGGCTTATTGAAAACGTTATCAGCAATTGCTAAAAAAGGCACACAGCATTATACAGTTCCATTGTTGTTTCAGTTTTTTTGTTTTTCAATGTTTTATAGCAACTGCCGAAAACGGTATTATCAGTTTATCAGTTTTGCGCTCAATTCCTTCGACCGTTTCCGTTAAGATGTTCGACTCGAAATGTGTATATTCCCATTCTCACTCTCCGTTCCTTTTCTTCGGCGAAAAACTATAAAATAAATTAAATTAAAAAAATACTAACCCAGAACAGAAGTCTTTTCCCTCGCAGCTCTTCTCCTTATCTTCTTATTCCAGTGGACACCGTGCGTGCCTAATCGCTTTGCGAATATTCCGTACTCGATCTTACTGTCTCCTGTCCTGCCACTGTTCTGTCAAGAGCTGAGTGGAAAGAAAGAAATCTTCCTTTGTTGGTTCATTTTATCTACCTAGCTTTACTAGTGGTTTCCATGCACATAGATGTCTCGGAAGGAATTAACGGTTCAAAGTTGGTTTCTCATTTTACAACATGTTTTGTGTATCAACAACAAAAAGTATCATTGTACAAGAATATTTGAAACAGGTATTATTAGGTTTGAGTAAAAGAAAACTGTTTTGTCTCATTCAGCTGCGTCCGTTCTATTTCAAAATGCACACGTCAACCAACATTTCCTTTCACTGGACACCGAACGGAAAAATGGCTACGTAAGTAAGCATGGAAATTATTTACATCGAGTTTAATTCTAAGGATACTGTACCTACGTCATCAAAGTTCAACGGTTGTTGACCATTTGTAACAGGATCCACGCACTTTGTTCGCGCTTTAGAAACGGGTCTGTCTACTACAGGAGCGGAGCTTCAAATAGCAGATACGCAGGGCGGGAGGAAAAATTCACATGAGCTTCATTTTGGTAACTTTCACATTCACGGAACTGGTAAAAGGCCCTGGCAAAGGGCGGCCTTCGGTTTTACCTTCACAATTACACTACTGAGTTACATGCTTTAGGTTGTAGAAGATTTCTTTTTTTTTTTTAGTTTACTGATCTAAGGGTCCTTTGGTTTTCGTTTTGACTAGCGGGTTTTGTTTAACGTTGTTAAACCCTACCATATTTACGTACAGAAGGAGGAAGTGTGCAAACTTGAGTTTGCTCTTTCGGCTTTCAACGTTTCAAATTAATACCGTCTAATGTTATTCTCACGAATGATCTACGTAAAGTTCACCACATTAAAATAAGGAGCTCTTGTACTCTTACAGGATCTACAGTGTTTACTGGTTTTGGTAACTTTCGGTGTGCTTATCAGCTTAAGGTAGCGGCAATCTGTCCGTTTCCCTGAATATGGTAACGCGCAGCATTCTTTGGTGATTACTGCAGAGTCGCTAGAGCTGAATAATTGTGCTCCAACATACGCACAAATTCGAGCACAACTTCTTTTCACCATCTTGTACCATCGAATACCCTGAGTGAATTGTGATGTTGGTTATGTTATCTACTTTACGCCCAACTATTCCCATGAAAACTCCCAGTTTTCGGTTAGTTGTTAGCCCGCCTCTTTTAGTTTATGTTTGATTTTCATCCCTACAACCCGACTCATAATCATTCATGCTCTACTAGTCTAATTCTACAAACTTGGAATATTTTACTTGCAAAAACTCAGTTAAAAAGACTCAAAACCATCTAGTTGCATTTTCTTATTGCTACAGAAATGGCAAACGATCTTTAAACAGCGTCCAAAAGGAATCGTAAAACGATAAATTATGCTTGCATTTTCTACCATTTCGCTGGCCTTTATCAACTTTATCGCCAACCTTTTTACCTTTTACCTCCACGGCAAGGAAGGATTTTCCTCGATCTGTTTTTCTTCCTAGAAAAAATCTATCATACCCGAAGAAATACAACATGTACCTATGTGTGTGTATGTGTTTTTTGTTCATTGTTTCAGTTTTACTCATAATAGGAACTTTGTTAGAACATCACGAAGATTTTTGCTTCTCCTCTTCATACTGTTGAATATATTCCCGTACACGCAAGCATACTTCTAGGGTTTCAGCATTGGTGCTACCACGCTTACGGCCTCATGCTACGCTAAAATTTTTGATTAGGTTTTGTTTTCTTATTACTTGATCCACTACAGCCACACTTACATAAACGATCATTTGGTTTTTTTGCACACTTTCACCATACTTGTTTACCTTTCCTGGTTTTGTCCACTCTCTTTCTTTCGCCTTCCCTTAGCTCTTCCGTTTATTTCTCTGTTTTGGTATTGTATTGTTCGTCTTGCTGTGTATTTGCTCAACTATATTTTGTTGAATATTATCCATTTTATCATGAACCATTTCATCTATTGCATTTCTTTTTTCAAACGATTTTTCGCTGTCTAGCGGTTATGTTATGTAGCAATGAAACCAGTTGGAAATAGTTGAAACAGAACAATTAAAGTAATTTTTACAACCAAAATATACCTAACATTTACCGAATGGGTGCTATCTTTTCTCTCTGTTCATTCAGTTTATCCTTGTTTTTGTATCAGTCTTTCCGTTAGATCCAAGAAACAGAGCAAATCTTAGAAAACGGTAAATTGCATTTACTGTGAGTAGGTGTTTGCACGTTGAGTTTGACTAGGTTTTATGACTGTAAAGAAAGTGTGGCTCAGAAGTAACTTAGGAGAAAATTGACCATTACTTTCGTTCGTTTGCGGCATAACTGGAAGAGCACGAGAGGACATCTTTCCCTACTTTCCACTTATCGCGCTGTGTGTGAATTTCTCTACGTGTGCTGGCGTGTTTTACTCTTATAAAATATAAAATAGAGGTAGCATTGACTGCCTGCCCGCTTCTAAAAATGGGCAGCTATCAGCGGAGGATTTCGCTATGACATAGTGGTCTTATACTCTAGATAGATGGTTTTACATTCACTAGCATTGAATTATCTCATACATTTTTTTTCACGATAGCTTATGTTTGGTTTGGTTTACTCTGGTTTTATTTTATTTGTTTAAATTTGTTGAAGGATAAGTTTTACGTACGTATTTGCGGATTTTCCTTGCGATAAATTTTTGATTTCATCTTCTTACGGATCTTCCCCACTTGTTTGTGCACCTTCTAGAGGTGAACCACCTTCCCATGACTAGAGTGGGTGCGTGTGGGGTTGAGGTAGCTCAGAGCTACCCGCTCCGCTGGTCAGCGCACCTAGGCGGGACTCAGGTTGAACGATATTGTCATCGGTGTGTGAATGCGCTCCTTGACGGGCAAGAAAACAACGGCTGGTACAAACCTGTGATCGGGGCCACCTGGCTCCTTGTCGCTGTCGGCATCCTTGGGAGAGCGACCACCGGCACACTCCTCGATGAGGAAGGACTGCATCATCAGCGGTCCCGAGCGAGGTTGCTGCGGTAGTGCGTAGACCGCTGGACGCTGCGTGAGGTTGGCCAGCTCAGACAGCATGGCGGTCGGTTCGCTCCGCGGTGATGTTGGCTTCGGAGAGGAAGCCGTGGAGTGGTCGGCTGGTCGGCTAGCAGCATTGGGTGGCTGCGGTGATCCTTCCGGCTCCTCGTAACCGGAGCTACTGGGGCGAGCAACGGGACTATGCGTCGACTGAGGTCGCTGAAGCAAATGGAGCGCATCGTGCGAGAGCGATGGAACCGGCGTTGAGGCTGGCGTGGATGACGGTGTCTCGGAGGAGGTTCCGGCCGGCATAAGCTGGTTGGCGGGTTGGTCTTTCGCCAGGGAAACGGCCGACTCAGATTTAAGCAGCGGAGGAAAGCCACCAACCGCCCCTAGGACCGACGCTTGCACATCTTCCTGTTGTAGTTGCTGCTGTTGCTGCTGCTGCTGCTGCTGCTGAAGAAGTTGCTGCTGAACGATGGTCAGACTGGAGTGGGATCTCTCGTGGATGAACAGCAGCGGCAGGAGAGGGGTCGCGAAAGAGCAATACGAGCACTGGTACCCTTTGAGACCACCCATCGGTGAGGTGGGCTGCTCCGGGCCGAAAAGACCAGCTCCCTTCGGTAGGAACTTCGCCGCCTCGGCAGGACTAAGTCCGGCGGGGAACGGTGACTTGGGGCCATACTTTGCTCCCCCTTCGTTCAACCCGTTTGGCACCTTGAGCGAGGGACTGTTGGATTTACTGCGCCCACCTCCACCACCCAGCGCGGGACCTCCGTTCCCGTTGGTTCCAAGCTTCTGCTCGAGATCCTTCAGCTTTTCGATGCCCATCTTTCCGTGATCGCTTAGCAGGTGCGCTCGAAGCCACTTGGCACTCCGGAACCGTCGGCTGCACAGTGGGCACACTTCGGTGAAGTGCGAGTAGTATCGGTTGCTGAGATCGCTGATTTCACCCGGTTTTAGGAGGGCCGAGCCACCGGAGTCACCGGTCATCATCGAAAAGACTCCTGCTCCGGGAGCTCCTTCACTGTTTTCATTAACTCCCGGATCGCTACCAATAGAACCAACTGCTCCAGAGCTACCACCTCCACCACTTCCACCACCACCACCTCCAGAACCATTCTGACGAGCTTGGGGCAGTGGAGCGCCCTCTTCGACTATGCCGTGCGTGTTATGTTTGTGTACCCGAAGGAAGTACTTGCTGCAGAGTTCCTTGTTGCAGATGTTACACACCACTCCACCGATCTGAGCTCCGTTCTCTATCTCGATGCCATGCATACGCTGCATGTGTGTCTTCATGAAATACTTGTTACACAGCTCCTTGTTGCAGATCTCGCAATAGCTGCTCGTCGGTGTCATCGAGAAGGTCGGCTTACGGTCGCCTCCATAAGCTCCCGGGCCAGCTGGTGGCATCGGAATCGGACCGGGCTGTGTGGGACGTTCCGGTGTGACGAACCCCTCGCGCTTCGGGCTCGGCATGGATCCCGGTAGTCCACTGCCACCGTGCACCTCCACCAGATGCTGCTTCAGCATGTAAACGTTCGAGAACTCCTTGTCGCAGTGCTTGCACACCTCGACCGACGAGTCCAGGTGTGCAGCGGTCTCACCGTTTTTCTGGCCGTGCCCGTTGTTGTTGTCCATACCGAGCGGTCCGTGTTCCTGGAGCATATGCGCATGGAGGAGGTACTGATTCGGTAGCTCTTTACCACAAATTCCGCAGCCCATCTTCCGGTGGTGATGTTGCTGTTGCTGCTGCATGCTGTTCAGGTCATTCAACTGCATGATCATCGATTGGAGCTTCTGCAGGTCAACGCTAATCGCCTCGGCATCTTCATCACTTCCCGCATCCCTGGCACCCTGGCGATCTTCAGCACTATCGACACCGTTTCCACCATCCGACTGTTGCGCTTGCTCATCGGAATCGGCTCCGGAATCGATCGCACCACCATCACCATTCATCTGCCGATCGCGGCCACTCTTCACCGAAACCTCCTGCTTGATCTCCACCGTCGAGCCCTTGGCAGCGTCGATCGATCCGGCAGCATTCTCAACTCCTGCCAGCTCACCCGCCGCCGCTAGGAACTTCTTCAGTGACGACGGTGAGGACGCCTGGAGTGCCATCTGCGCGCTCATCAGATCGGCGGCAGCCGTTCCGCCCATAATAAGGTTCAGCGGAGCCGTCTGCATGAACGGCGCTGCCCAAGGGTGATGACCACGCTCGTCCTTTAGCTCGTCCGGGGTCGGCAGGATACCGTGCCGTTTGAGCCGATGCGTCCTCAGGAAGTACTTGTTGCAGTACTCCTTGCAGCAAATCTCACAGAACGCCTCCGGATTAATCACCCCGAGGCGCTTCAGCTTGTCGGCGGAAAAGTTGGCCTCACGGGCCGCCTGCATCGAGTGGGGAGACAGCTTGCGTGGCTGTGGAGTGAACGTAGCGTCTTCCTGCTCGACCGTGTAGTCCTCCCGGAAACCATCGGGAACCTGAAGCGGAGGTAGCTCGGTTTCGCTCGACTCCGGTTTCAGGTCCTGATGCTGCTGCATCTGCTGCTGGTACTGCTGGTGCTGCTGGGCGAGATGTTGCTGCAGCTGCTGTTGCAGTTGCTGCTGCTGCTGTTGGAGCTGCTGCTGATGATGTTGCTGGAGCTGCTGCTGGAGCTGATGGTTAGTGCTGCTTCCTCCGGAGAGTTCGTGCGCCTTGCTGCGGTGTTTACGCATAGCGCTTAGGCTGCTGAATTTCTTGAAGCAGATATCGCAAAACACCGTCGGCTGGATGTGGTTTGTCGGGGCGACCTTTGGCGATTGTGTCGTGCGCATCGACGTTGTACCCTGCTGGGAGGATGGTTTCGACTGTCCACCCAGCGGCCCTTGCTGTTGGCCAGATGTACCGGATGCTGGTTGCTGCTGTTGATGGTGAGATGGCAACATTAGCTGCTGGCTGGGGTCCGCTACGTTTGCCGAATGCTGCTGACCGAGTCCTGGCCCGGTGGACAGCTTCTCCAGCTGCTCGGAAGCGTTGAGTTGTTGCTGCTGCTGTTGCTGTTGCTGCTGTTGCATTTGAAACACCTGCGACAGCTGATGGATCGAGTTGAAAGGGTTGCCCATAGCAGACAGAGCCGAAGCGGAAGAGGCTCCAGTGTCTGAGCTTCCACCGTTGTTGGACGAGGATGCCGCCGGCTCGTAGATGCCATGTTTGTTCGCCTTGTGCGTCTTGAGGAAGTACTTGTTGCAGAACTCCTTGTTGCACAGGTCACAATATGCTTCCGGGTTAAAGATACGCAACGGAGGTACACCGGTCCGGTTGCTTCCATCCGTCGGGCCACCAAATCCCGATGATACGCTCGGTACGCCCAATAGTTGCGGTAGTTGGGGCAAATATCCGCTGGCAGACAACGCCGCGGCGGCTTCCGGTGGAAATGGGAAGGAAAGGCCCGCGATCGATATCCAATCCTCAGGCTTTGGCATCCCGGTACTGCTACGTATCTCGCCATCCCATTCCGGATCCATGAACAGCTCCTTCTTCATGGTGATCTTTGGGTGCGAATGTCCCGACGACTCATTCATCATCGACGCTTGTTCCTCTCGCTGTTGAACTGGCTGCTGTTGCTCGTCCCCGTTGGATGACTTCATACCTGCCTCGGCTTCCTCTCGATCATCTCGCCGTTGCCGCACTCCCACCTCACCGTCCTCGGAGGTTCCCTTACCGTTCTGTTTGCCACAGTTTTCGGGCGTCCGCTCTCGGTTCTCGTCATCCTTGCCTTCCGACCGGGAGCGTGCCTCATCGTCGGGCTCATTCTGCTCGTCACGACTGCCCGGTTCCGCACCCTCCGACCCCGACCGGGACCCACCGAACGCTATCAGGCTGTTCAGCTTGGAGGTGAGAAAATTCTCCGGGTTCCCGAGCGGCAGAAACCCGTCGGAGTGCTGCTGCAGTTGCAGGTGCTTCTGCTGTAATTGACTCAGGTTCGAGAGGAATATCTTCTGAAAGTTGTTCTGCTGCTCCTCCAGCAGCAGTGCGGCCGCCGCAGCAGCCGCCACGGACGTGCCCTCGGGCTCGTTGTCCGTCTCCATCGCCGGACTAGCCGGATTCGAGGCCCGGCTGCCCTCGGGTTGCTCGCTGGCATCCTCGTCGGCTTCGGCGTCGCAGTCGGTAGTGGTCTCCCCGGCACCTCCGGGCGGTGCCTCTGGGATTGCCGTTCCGTTGGCAGAAAATCGACTCGGCATCGACTGCTTGCGACGCTTTTTCGATAGGTCCGGCAGCGAGTCGGAGCTGTGATGTGAGCCGGTCGTGAGCGTACTGCTTTGCGTCGTGGCCGCATTCAGGAAGGACGACGATAGAGTTCGCTTGGAAGCCTTCAGCGTGGAGCCGTGGGAACTGTTGGTCTGGGACGAGTTTGAGGCGTCGCTGAGGGCGGCTTCCTCGCCGCTAAGATCTGGCGGTGGTGTCGCGTAGACTGAGGCAGCCATTTCAGTCACTGGAGAGAAGAAACAATATGATAAAATTATTGTAGCAAAATATTTAAAAAGTCAAAATAAATTTAAGGTCCCATGAAAACAGTGTTGTTCAAAAACCGGGGTCATTCCTATGACAACAGCTTTTGTAGAAATGATTTTAATGCAATTAAAAGTAGCTAGGCGATTTCTTTGGTTTACAAAAATATTATTACATGAGGAAATACTTGAGAAGGTTAAATAATTGCAGTTAATTGAAACGATTCATGTGAAAATGTAAGTTAAAATTCGGTTGTATTAATGAGAATTTTTGAAGTATGTACTGAATTGCAAACTATTTTAAAAAGTACACGAATTCAAAACAAATTCACGGTCAATCGGAAGGACTTGGGATTCTCAAAGGTTCCCTTTTTCCCTTTGTTTTCAATATTTGTTCCGTGCCTTCTCCGACGTTTCTTCGTTACGTTTTCTTTTATTGGCCATTAAAAAGCTCATTTTATTTGAAATTATACAAATTTAGACCAGTTTCGTGACTGAAAAATTGTAATAAAGTTAATGACCTAAATGCCACATAAAAAGGGAAACAAAATATCAAACAACTCCCCCAACGTGCGCTACCCTCGGTCGTTGCAACGGGTTTTCCTAACCCTGTTCCATCTGCTCCAATTGTGGAGTTACACACGGGCGCGCAATTATGAAATAAAACCGCTCCTATCCGTGGATCGATCGATCGAATTGCCACCTTCTGTCAACATAGAAAAAAAAAAAAACTTTCATTCGAAAAGTGTAGGAAAAAAACCATCGGGAAAGGTGCCAAAAATGTGCTTCCCTAGCGCCTATTTTTTAACATTTTCCTATCGCTCAGATAGCCGAGAGGAGGGAGAAAACAGTGAACCTAACCGAAAAAATAAAAATTAATGCTAGTCAAACGAAGGTCAGAGACGAAGGAACGTTGGAGCATCGGAACGGGGAGGGAAAAGATAAACATATTTTTCGATTTTATTTTTCACCTCGCAACCGGTACAGGACTGATAGCGGGAACTTGCCGGCTCTCGACAATCCGCGTCCTGAGGGGGTTGCTTTTTTCATTTCCTCCTCACCGCCCTCACCGTCTCATTGCCAAGCCGTCATTTTCACCTGCCCAACGGTTAGATAAAGAAACGAGAAAAACAACACTAGCGTAATCAAGAGGAATGTGGCCTGAAAAGTGGTCGGACCTTTTGGCAGGCGCCGACAGGAAGTGGAAGCGCACGGGAAGGTGTTGCACCCCCCCGGGGGCAAATCGTCATGCCCTAATCGCTATCCCGAAAGCCTGGTGGGATATTTTGACTATTAGTCACTAAAGTCCGCCCTGACAGGCGCGAGATGGGGCAAAATGTGAAGCAATGAAACGAAACGCAGTGAAAACATGTCGAGTGTTGAAATTAGAAAAGCATAAAAGCTGTCCCGTGAAACGGCTTGTGCCACCGCGTGAACCGGACCAAACATGAAACCCCTTTCGTTACCATTACGCACCGATTAATATATAATTGTTAGGAAGGTTTTTTTTGTTTTGGTACTTTTTTTCTACAATTTTCCTCCCCCATTTCGACTTCGTTATCGTACATATTTAAAGTGAGGCAGTCGCGGTGAACGTGGCCATCCCCGCAAAAGGCCGTAATGGTGTGTGTCATTACTATCATTAGTTAAATTTTGTTTTTTACCATTACGGACAACCGGTGTGTAACGATTAATGGCAGCAGGTTGCGTTAAAAAAGGCAAGAAAAAAACGAAAAAAAACGAAACTCCTCCATGAAATAGTAAAACACGTATCGCAAAGGCTTCTAAAGAAATAAAAATAGAATAACCTACAACCCAAAGAGAAAAAGAAACATTATTAAGTTGTTAAAGCAACTGAACTTTAACTATCGAATGTTATTTGAAGACTAAGGTGTATGAACAATATTCGTTCTTTGTCAATCCAGCTCCAGATGATTAATCCTTTCCAGCGGAAACAGATGTAAAGTGTCTCAAAACATGCGTACGCATTCGAGAGGACCGCACGAACACCTTTTGGCAACAACAATCGGTGAAAATCGTTACCAAAGCGATCCCTTAGGGGCTGCCCCTCGATGGACAAGACAACGAGCGGCTCATTTGTGCCACTGTCATGCTGAATCATAACACTGTTAAAGCCGTTATACCGATGTAAAACAAGCCCTAGGGAAGCAGAACACGGGCCGACGCATGTAGCGAAGCTCTTTTGAAGCAAACACTCCAATAATCGAGCCCATAAGGGACCGAATTGTTCGAATCTGCATCGGTCGGTGTTGTTTGCTTTAAAATGCGACAGTGTGAAGCATGTTGGGATTTATGTACTTCCATTCACAACGATTGGGAAAAGGTAAAAAGGGGAAGAAAGAAGGTAAACACGATGGATGGACAGTCGCTGGACGGAACGGTACGGATTGTTGAGGGATGAAAATAGCAAAATTGCTAGGGAAGATACCAGGGTGCTACCTGGATTTGAATATTTCGATCTATAGAATGCACGATCACCGAAATGATTGAACAGCTGCGTGAGAATAATGTGTTGGATGCGTGGTAAATAAGCATTTTTAGCAAAACTGTAAAATTTTAACTGTTGAACATCGGTTTAGTTGAAACTATTTCACAATGTGTAATGATAGATAGGCAAACTAAAACATCCCTTCGAAACAGACAAACAAATCATCGGCGTCGGTCTGGCGGTCGGACAGTCGAACATTAGAATATTCAATAACGAAAGAAACCAAAAAACCCTCGCTATAATGTGTTCGACGGAAAGGAAAACAGCTATTAGAGAAGAACAGTTTTGCAAAGTGCTATAAAACTTCAGCAGGAATAATGGCACGAGCATTTCATTCTGCCCCTCCCCCATCGCCACACGTTGGCGCTTTCCCGACAGAAAACATTTTCCGAATTTAAAAACAGAACATGTGCCATAAAAATGGTGCCATCGAAAACGGTTTTCTCATCCTTTCGCTCCCATGGCTCCCGGCAAAAGCGGCCCCACCGACATGAGACAAATTGTCCGAATCTACATATCCGTCGGGTGAAAATTTTTCAAACCTTTCCGTCAAGCCAAAACCGAGGAAAAGCGGGGAGCGGAACGCAGCGAACGTGGCGCTGGCATTCCATCACGATTGGCCGAATGAGAAATGGGAGTCGAGCGGTTCACCCTCCAACCCGCCATATTTATTGCGACACAAGTTGTTTTCGTCCGGGATACATTTTTCCTACCGATTGGATGGAAAATTTAACAAAACAAACCCACGGATGAACAAATGTGCCAGCGGTGGATGGATGGGGGAAGAAAAATGAAAAAAGTGTTTTTCAAGAACAATCAAAACAATAAAACCGAATGTTCGTTCCGAAAGGAAAAATAAAAACTACTTCCGTTGGTTTTTTGGTTTTACATCAGCTGAAACTATTTCCACGTTTCGAAAGTAGCGCAAGTTTTTGTTTGCTCCACACTCAACCCACAATCGTGAAGTGTTTGCCTGTCGACGTGATTGAATAATATTTTTCTTTATCTCCCAACACCCGAAAGGGGCTGGAAGCCGGGAACCGAAAAACACATTCACCCAGTGGAAAATGGATCCTTTTTTCCTCCTTCATCCGAAGTGTGGGGGACGAAAGGGGCCGAAAGTTTGGCACTTATAAAACTTTGAAAAACTTTTCTGTCACAGCATTTTTTTTTTCTTCTCTTTTTTCCTGGACCGATCGACCGATCAAGTTGGGCCTCGGATGGAAAACATTCGCATTTTTTGACGACACACATTGCCTGCGCGAGAAGAATTGGGTTGTTTTTCATTCGATTCGCATCTTCACCGCACCGGAAGAGTAAGTTATGACACTCCGAGGTTATAACGTTTTTGTTTTATATTTGTTTTTGAAACGTCTTAAAATCGTGGAAACCTTTTAAAATAAATATGTTCGATCGAGGAAATATTGTAAGTACATTATTTCTTTTCAACAACAAACCACTTACGTTCACTCGCGTTATTATTTTTCACTCAAAATAAGTCTAAATCCAAGTACAAAAGCACACTCTCAAAGTCTTACGACAATCAACAGATATGGTTGACAATTGTTGCCGCACGAAACATTTTCACATTTTCCCACCGGCTACCGACGCAGTCACCATCCCGCAGGATACTGAAGAGATTTTTGGAAAAAAGCAATATCGAGAATTCCAAAAAATAGTAACCTTCCATCCAGCATCCCTTTCCCTCCCATCGCCAGCATCCTTCCCTTCCCTGTTATGGCGATTTCCAAAATTTTGGCCAAAAAAAAAAAATATCGTACCGACCAATTCCGAAAAACTTTCCCCCTCTCCTAGCTGCACATTTTTGGGATTTGATTTTTCGAAAAAAAAGAAGAAACAAATATCCCATTAAAACCTCCATACGACAGTAGCGCTCGATGGTGCTGTTGCCATTGTTGTTGAAGCGAAACCCGAAGGCCCATATGCCCGGCGATGCACCACCACCACCACCACGGCCACCATCACCGAAAACACCAGTCAATCGAACGATCGAACGCACATTAGGGACGCGTGTCACCTCGGGAGTAATGAGAGCGCAGACGGGACGGGAGCGGAAAGAATGCACCGGATGAATGCACATTTATGCATAATTCACCCAAACGAAGAGCGAAGGGTCCGGCGCGCTAAAGGTCCGTCCGACCGGTCTCGGTAGCATTGAGAAAATGTGTTTTCCATTTTTCGGCACCACTCGCTCCTTAACCGGGATTAGACTTTCCACGGTCGCACCGGGCAGCGGGACACTCTCCAATGCACCCCTATTACACCGATTGATTGGAAACTGGGAAAGTTTTTTGTTGTCCTCTCATTTTGTCCCCTTCCGCTGCTCTGCCGCTTCACACTTCGTTCGATTTATGTTAATTTTCAAAGGCCCGTTCTATTAACGGTCCCATTCGGACACCAATATGGGCCGATTCAATGGAATGACCAGGATGAAAAGGACGAATGATTTCAAAGGCGCAAAAAACAACTGGTTTGAAAATAGAACAAGAAAGAGAAAAGAGAAGAATGAAAAGTGAGGAAAAGAAATAGGGCTGCGTAGAAGAGGCCACGCGTTTTAACAACAAACTGTGAAGTATCAATAATCTCCTTGAGCGGCCATTCTTCGGACCACCATAATCTGTGGTGGATGTCTTTTTATCGCGGTCCATTGTGCATCTACCACCACTATTCCTACTGCATTTCGCCATTTTGTACACCATTCTAGCATTAAAATGGCTTAAGTTGAGTTTTTAGTTTACAACAAATAAATGGAAATACAAATGAATAAATAATTAAGTTGAAGACATTAAGGCCTTGAAGCAGTTCCCTTTCTTTTACGGATTGTAGAACCTCTAGGAGAACAAGATTAAATGTAAGGATTCACAATAAAATTAAGAAATATAGATTGTTGACACAAGCGCTATAAAAGTAATCATATTTTCTGCATTTGAAATGATTAAGTAGATAGACTTTGTTCATAACATTAAAAGCACAGTAATGGAAGGCTAAATTTCTTTGAGGAAAAATTTGCTTATTTGACATATTAAATTATAGTTAAATTACCATCGGGGATAAAAATAACTTAATGAGTAACGTTTAGTCTTCGTTTATGCATTTCTATTGGTGCACAGTGAATGTTATCAATAATAACTCTTTGAATCTTAGGCTGATCATGATGATTGATAAAAAGTATAAAATTAGATATATTAAAAGCAACAAGAGATTTACATTACTTTGTTTGTTACTGTGTTAATTTAAACACGTTTTAATTTGACTACTCAAAAACCTCAAAGCACAAAAATAATCATCGAGTACTATTGAGTTATTATTGAATCGGTAAAAGAGTAAATGAGTAATCTTCTTGATATTACTCAACTTCTGAAACACATTCATGTCAAATAAATTAAAATAAAATAAAAGCTTTACTTGATAATCTTAAAATTGTTAGCATTGTACTAAAGTGATAAAATTTGATCGAAAGCATGTTCTCTCAACAGAGTAACCGGAAGGGGATTGTACAGTCGCAATCCATCGGGTGAAAGAAACTAAAACACCAACCCCTCCCAAAACCGATAGGCCACCTCAGGGAAAATCGATATCTGCTTTTCAATTAGTGGATTTCGTAACGTCATCACCGGGCAGGTAAAGCCCGGCTTCATTTGGTATCTTTTTGGAGTGTTTAACGCGCCACCCTAAGGCGTTGGCTAGTGATTTAAACAACCGCAAGACGGCGTACGTCGGGGTGGTAGACGGGAGGGGAAATACTTCAGTGACTATAGAGGAAATGTGCTAAAGTTGCTGGCCTTATCGAGTATTGTTTTTTTATTTTTTGTTGTTTAGGTTTCCGTGGTAAAAGTGTGCAAGCTTTAGGTTACTCAAAGAGAGTGAAAGAGTAAGGGTCGAGGTGTGGAGGGGAAGACCTACAAACGACAAACAGACGGTGGCCACCGAACGTCATACGGATTTGGCGGTTATTTGTGCGTTCAAGAATTATTAAGAATTCAAAAAAGGTCTTCCCCGACGAGGTTAAGGTACTTCTTTCGACCACCCAACCGAGTAGGGGGTGAGAAGTGGTGGTGGTGGGACGGTGGAAAACCCGTAACCGGCGATGGCATGTGCTGAAATTTATTGGATTTCAACTGAGGATAATCCACCGGCACCGTTCCAAGGCCCCCTTCACCCTCCCCCAAAACACATTACGGAACCGGTTTGAAGGACGTTCGGTGAACAAATCCACCATCGGTTCGTGCATTCCACAAGCAACAGAGAGAAAGAGAGAGGGAGAGAAAGAGCTGGGACGAATGTAAAAATCACTACCGCAGACTATTGCTCCACCCGTGTACTAGTGAAATATAAATATTTATTACCCTTCAGTGCGGTAAAACTCCGGGTCGAGATGGAAAACAACAAGCGCTGGATGTGGATCAAATCATCAAAATCCTTCCAGTTTTCCAGCTATATTTACCTCCCCGCTTTCCTTTTCCTGCTTGCCGCCTATCGTCAGCGAAAAAATCAACAAAGATATGACTGGACGAGAAAAAAAACACTCAGAAAAAGACGCAGCAAACGAAAGCAAATTTGAAGCAAAGAAGGAATACCTAAAAAAAATAATAAAACTCAAATAAAAAACGACATCCTGGCAGTAAGCGAACCATTCGGACGTAAACAAAACAATTGACAAACATCAAACGTCTTGCTTCTTCTTGGAGGATGGTTGGTATTTTTTTCGAAAACCAGCACGATTGAAAAGTATGCCTTCAAACGCCCTGAATAAAAAGCTTAGGCCAAGGAACACCGCGAGGGTTTCCGTGGAAAGCGTCTTTGAGAGAGGGTGAGAGAGAGGCGCTATAATAATAAAGTTATATTTTAATGCATTCATTATGGTTACGATTTTTTCTTCCCGCGCTTCGTTTGCTTCCCTTTTTCGACCAACCCCACGTGCCCGAGGCCGAGATCCGCCCCGTCTTGCAGCGAGCGTTTGAATAAATTGATAGTTATGAAGGGAAAACTATCAAATTTAAATAAAAATAGCTCCGTATGGAACCAAACCGAAGGAAAAGAGAACCAAGTCCCTATCGTCGTTATGTATCCTTACCCACACTAAAACCCATGGGGGTTGGCATTGACTGACTTTTGACAATAAATTTTTACCGCATAAGGATTGCCCACTCGCTTCACCCACCCTCTCCCCTTCCTGTCTGGCTCTGGCATCGGGGCTGGCGGTGAAAACTCAAAAAGGACGAAAGAAAAATCCTTCTCCCGGCTCGCCGTTCGGTGAATCGTACTGTGAGTTCTATTACTTCACTGCTCGTACTGGCTTGCGAGCATGATTATTGTTATTGTTTCCTTTCCCCGCCCTCCGTCCGACGGTGGTTCTGAAAATGGAAAAGAAGAGGAAAAACTCCCGACCGTCCAAACGCTTGCTGTCTTGTATAATCTGTCGAGTTATTTTGTTTTTTTGTGGCGCTCTTGTTTATTACCTTGCTGACTACTTTCCCAGAGCCGAGCACAGAGTTTTCGTTTTCCGTTTTTACTTTTTCCATTGCTGGTAATTTTCATTTCCCGGCCCTCGAACAACACCCACCCGCCCAGGTGGGTGGTTAATTTTACGACAGTCTTTCTCACTTCGGCTCAAAAATCGCACCACACAACCAAGGTGCAAGGGCAACGCGGCGGTGAAGCCCCTCATCGGTGGTCACCGCCACCTCTCTTACCACCCCCACACCTGGCATGCCCCAAACGGGTTTGGTGGTCACCACGATTTCCACTAATTTTATTACGGCGGTCTTGTGGCGTTACTTGTGCTTTACTTACGTGTTACTTACGACCACCGTTTTCCTCGCTTCCTCTTTCCCTGACGGCGTTTTTCTGTTTTATTTCCACCAACTCGGGTGTTATCCTCAAAAATAATGTGTCCTCCCTCGGCACACCATCGGGGTTTGCAGTGGACGAAATTAACGGAAAATACCGCTAAGCCCCGGGGCACTTTTGACTAAACATCCACGGAGGCTTCCAAATGAATATGCATTGTGCTTCAGCGGTGCTTTGCTGGCCACTGTTTGTCTGCACTGTGGCGTTTGTGCGGTTTTGGTACTTCATTAGCAACACGACACTGATATGCCGGGAACAGAGTTATGCTTTCCATCGAAGTGGTGATCCTTTCCAGCACAGAACAAAAAGAAGCGCAGGAAAATGGAACGTTATGTCGGAATAAACCGTAGCACAAGGTCGTTTTGGATTTTGTTTTAAGGGCTAACAACTTTATGAGCCTTTAAATATTGTGGAAACGACGAGTTAAACGAAGATGGGTTGCAATACGGCAGCAAAAAGTATAATAACTCTTATACGAAGTGAACAATTAAAACCGGGTATAGAAAATAACCGAGTCAATGATTAAAAATAGAAATGAGCTATTATTGTCATGTTGTTTTAATACCTAATAGGAAAAAATTACTTTCTTTACTCTTTCACTTCAGTATTTATGAAGAGTAGTATAAATAACCTTTGTTTTAAACCTAGGATGTTTTATCGTTTTTTGGTTACGACTAATGTTAGCTTTTTTTGTTCGATTAAAATTAAGGTGTTGTTTTTTTTAAATTGATTTAGTCGTACCCAAAAATAATGAACTTGAATTGCTAACTATCGAACTTTAGAAAGACACTTTATTTATTTATTTATTTGTTTATGCTTGCCCGGCACTCTGGGATTTATAAGACGAGCATAGAAGTACGCGTAATACAAACATTGCTTACATTGGAACGGCTAGGGTCATAAACAAATATGTAAAACTAAACGGAAGACCGTCGCTTCTTCTTTGAGACGTCATATTAAGGTCGATTATAGAGAAATGCTGATTGAAGCTATGTGCTAAGTAGTAAATTGTTGAATCTGCAGCTTAATCTAGATAAATGAAAACGTAACTAGGTCAAGAGATCAGGTGCACCAATTTAATCTTTTAGTAACTATACTATAAACATCACTTTAGCCGACGATTTTTTAAAGTTTCGAGTTCGAATTAGAGAAATCTCGTCCGATACGGAGATTTGGTCACCTTAAAAGTCTAAAATAGCTTTGGACTTCCTCGATTCGTTTGACCCAACGGTATGTGGAACGGTATCACACAACCGACCCAAACTCTAAAATGGATCGGAATAGAGTGACACATAAAGTTTTTCTCTATCTTTTAGAAGTTATTTCTAAGTCTCCTTTGGAGGCCTAAAATAACCTTGCATGATGTTCTTAGTTGACATTTGGAGAACGTTATAAGTAATGAGTGGAATATAAAAGACATATGAAAATGAATTTTGAAACATTTTAAACAAATTAGTTTCGAATGACATGGTAAACCGTGTAATGGATTCATAGCTCAAAAAAAAAAGGCGTGAACACTCACGTAAATGAATGCTTTTGTGAAACATGTCCTCACAACGGTGGCACCCTTCAGTGCCACATCCTTACGGAATGAACCAATTTTTCGTCAAAATGGAAAGCACAAGTTCCACAAAGCCGCCTCTCAGCCACCTCCCACCACCACCTACCGCTTCGACCCGTTTCGGTGCAAATAATTCATCGTGCCGGGCCGCTTCAGCTTCGGGCCGTGCACAAATAAACAAATAGTACGTCCAGCCGCCAGACGGGCCAATGTTTGCAGTTGGCATAGATACACACCAGCCTCATGACACACGTCGCCCACTCGAGTCTCCCCTCCCGTGTATGACTTGCCCGTCCGTCGTTCGATTTGATCCTTTCCATCGAAAGTCATTTTCACTCCCGAACGGAACCAACACGGGAGGCGGAAAACAGGGAAAAAGAAAATTCAATACATATCCCGGAACGTATCGAATCGAGAAAAACGAAACCGAGCGGCGCAGGCAGTTTGATGTCACAAAGAGGAACCGTGCACACACACACACACACACACACACACACGGTGTGGGGAAGGAGAAAAACTTTAATAAGTGACTTGAATAGTGCACACTCCCTCTCCCATCCCGTTCCCCTTCCGCCTCTCGTCACAAATGTTTCTTCAAATTTTCTTCCCAAAATCCAAAGGAAGGGCGCCGAGGAAAAACCAAAGGGGGGAAATTAAGCAAAAGTGTTCCAGTGTGAACAAGTCGGAGAAAAGGCCTCGGCCAGTATGTTTCTGTCCTAAGAACCGAACCGAACGGTGGTTTGGAAGAAGGGGATGTTGTTCCGGGAAATTTTTCTCGCTTTTCTTTTGCCAGCTCTTGCCGGCGGCGGTCATTTCGGTGGACGGCTGGCTGAAAATATCTTACTTCACGTAACGATGGCAGCAGCCTCTCGCCACCGCCACCATCACTTCCCTTCCCTGCCACTTCCCCTGGTCGGTCGCAGCATCAAAAGTGGCCCACGGGCCCAAAAAGAAAAGTCGATGATGAGCCAGGAGAAAAAGTCGGCTTTCCACTACACCAACGACACACGCATACATTAATGGGCAGCGTGCGTGTATGTGCGCAAATGAAACCGGTGCTCCCGGACGACCGGGATGTGTGATGTATGTGCCACTTGCTGTATGTGTGCTCCTGCTTCCCCCCGGTGTGGTTCCCTCCATCGTCGGACGTTCGCTTCGGACGTTTGGCTTTTGTTAACACGCAGCGCACACACCACATCCACACGCCCACCAGCGCGTCCGGGAGGAGGCTTCATCATCGACACACTGTGTGCACAATTCGTTTCATTACGGACCGGGTTTTTTTTTCTCTATTGCCTACCCTCCCTAGGACACCCCCTTGCGGAATGATGGGAAATAAGTTTGGTTCGGAATGCTTTGCTCCACATCCGAATTTTCCATTCCCTTCCATGTGTTCGCTGGCCGCTCGAAGCTGAAATATGTATTTTTTGACATCTATGCCATCCATTTCCCGTGTACGAACACACCTTAAACGAGTTTGGGATATGTGGAAAGCATTTCCACGAAGGTGTTTTTATTTGGACATCATTTTTGTCCAAAAAATCAACGTTTATCTGTTACTAAATAAGTTGTTGTTACTTTATATCGTTTGTTAAACTTGTTTTGAGGAAAATTGTTAACCCACTTTAACTTCGAGCATAGATTTTTCATTCTTTAACACACCAGGCAATTGTCGAACACACTCTTCCTCATCGCTCGACGTTCCTCCTCTCTCGAACATTCTCCCTCCAACAGTGATCATCTGGCATGTGTTTCCTGCTAGTAGTCGTTCGTCATTCGTCACTCGTTTTGGTTTTCTCTCCCTCTCTCCCTCCCTCTTTTTATCTCTGTAACATTTTCCTTCCACACAACGCATCGAGGAGAAAAAACCTAGTACGAGTTTTTCCCCGCTAGAACCACTCACAGCACCGGTAGCTCATTTTCCGCGTGTGTTTTGGGTAGCTCATCGGGAAAAGGGGAAAATCGCGCCCTGCCGGCCGGTGGAACATGTCCTTTCTGCCCTTCGTCTTCGCTCACCGCGGCGGTTTGTTGTTGTTTCCGACGCGAACAATTGCGCCTTTCACTTTCACTTCGGTCGGCTGCTCGCTCGGGAAAGTGGAAAACATTTTGGCACGTGTTAGTAATGGTTTGCGTGTGAATGTGCGAGAGGGCCGTTGCACAGAAATGCCGATGAAAACGAAAGTTCTGAAGCCAGCTGAAGGGCAACGAAACGCTGCTGCCCGTGTGTTGGTGAGTGAATTTTCAATTTTCCGCCCGACAAGCTGGACGGTTTGGCGAAGAAGAAACGCAGGCGTACAGAGGTACACGAAAACCTTCGGGCAAAAACTGGAGTAAAATATGGGAAATGCGATTTGACAATTTTCCATGTTTCATTTTGAATGCAGACGCTAAACATTATCGAGTTGGTTTTGTCATTCTATTCCTGTGTTATAAAACTTTGTCAAGCAACATTTAATAAATGATTTTTAGTTCTTTTTTAAAATCATATGTTTGAAAATGAAATACTTAATGGCTTATGGAATTATTATATATAATTTGTTGTAAATGCATTGCTTCGAAAAACTATATGTTTATTTTAAATTGAGGAACGTTTCTGCTTTATAAATATTCTGCTTTAATATAAATATGTTTGTGAACGCACTTTTGTCGCAAGAAAAAAGGTAGTTCAAATAAACCATTTGTTAGTAAAAACATAATTTGACAAAGTATCATAAACTATTTGAATCAATCTTGTACCACAGAGATAGTGAGATCTATTTCACAGATAGACACTACATTAAATCACAGCATTCCAAATCATCCTAGCATCAACTTAAATTAGGTCAAATAACTCTAACGCCTTCCTTCGTCCAAAAAACCTCCCCACGCTCAACCCCTTTTTCCCGAAAGTCTAGCGACCTTGTCCTTGAAATTTCATCCCTTAAACCGTTTTACAATCGCATCGACAACGATGGGTGGGCCGGGAAAAACCGCCGACGACATCAAACAACAATAAACCCACCAAACACCACCTCAATCCCTCCGTCCCGCGTCGCTCGCCAAAATGTGCGCAAGCCTCCTCCGGTCGCGAACCTCAAACTTAAAAAAGCGAAATAAAATACAAAACCACCCGGAAGGTCTAAAGTCAACAGCACAACCCCTCCCCGCGACCTTCCCCACCCCATCCCTGCACGGGTTGGGTAAATTTTCACTCGCCAAAATCACTCGCCTACGGCCTTTTTCCCTGAACTGAAAAGTCATCAACCGCTCGCCCACCCCGCCCGTCTACTCCAGCTGATTGTGTTTGTGGGTTATGGGGTGTGCGTGTGTGTGTTTGCGAATCGCGCCTCCGGTTGTGAACAGCATGAGAAGGGACGGCAATGGCCCGAGAACCGGTTTCGCAACAGGTTGCACCATTTGGGAGCATTTTAAAGTAATTTCTCCACGCTTTATTTTATGTACTTTAAATCCTTATGTACACCCCCTCGAGGGGAAAGCCGTGCCGGCTGCCGGGTGATGCTGTCTGTTTCGGTTTTTTATGCGACACGTGTTGCCATTCGCCGTCAGATGCTGCCGCGCATCAACACAGTTTTCGTCGTGCATTGATGTGCCCCGAATTCCTTCGAACAGAACTGAAAGATAGCGAAGCTGTTTTGATTTAGAACAAACACTTCTTTATGGTTCATTGAACAGAAAAGATAATTCTACGAATTTAGGTTTGAGAACAAGACATGCTACGATTTTGGGAGGTTTATTATACATTCCATCCTGGCCGTAGATTTATGCGTTGATCCTTATTTCTTATTTTTACAATCCTTAAAAATCTAAGAATACTTAAGCTGATAATACTTTTAAAAATATAATACTTTACAAAAGTTTGTTTTAAATCACAATCATTCCTTTGCTTACAATAACTTAAAATAAACGCAATAGAATGACTTAAAGTTCCAATCAAGTGTTTTCATAGGTTTAAGAAGAAGCAACTGCGTTGTTATCTACTCAACAAATATTGGTTTTAGGTACATTTCAAACAGTTAGTTGGCAGTTCTTTCCAAAATACAGATATGAAAATAGATTAATAGACTTTATAAAATTGCAAGTATTATTTGCGGTGAGTTTAAATAATTTTAAATTATTTAATTTTTCTTCAGTAGACAAAGGATTTAAAATGAACATGAACATAAAACAAATTGTAAAATTGATGTTTAAGGCATGTGCATACGAGTTGCGGCGAATTTTCCAGATCAACGAATTTATCGAGTTGTGTTATTTCCAAAATATATCGTCATTCAATCATTCTTCTGTCCGCTAGTAAAGTCACACTGAAATATTAAAATAATTATATGATTTACAGTCAAATAATTCCATTGTACCATTAAGGATCAAGATAAACAAAACGGTGGACGCAAATTTTTTTTATGAATTTCCTTCCAACATGCTTCGTGTGTTCAAAACAATGCGTTTCATTTAATCCTCCAGCAAAGGTTCACTTTCATTCAGTGCGCGTGTATAGCGCTCGTACATTCAACCGGTTATTAGTCACAGCACAAGATAAATCGCTTTTCTCATCGCTATCGCCTGGTGCCTTCCTCTAAGGCCGGGAATGATTCATGACCGTGTGGCGGCCCATGGGCGAGCACCAGGGTCAGCCAGTTTATTCCTTTCTATTCTTATCGCCAGTTTGAAAAACGCTTGTTGCAAAGTCTGCAAAGATGCAGCCAAGATTTTCCTTACTTTTGCACACTTGGGTGTACATAGTTCCAAAATCCCTTCGGCTCCGAAAATGCCGCCCGAAGTGAACCGGATTCGGCAGGAAGAAAACCCTGGCTGAGAAGGCAAGGGCCAGGAAAGTGAAGAGCCACCCACGGGCGTATGATGAATTGTAGTTGAAAAAGAAAGATAAATGAAACAGATTGGCAAGTGGAGGGAATTACGTCCAAAGCCGCGAAGACGAATGTTTGCCATCGCCATCGAACATGGCTCGAAATAAATCAGGTTTCCCGGGGTGAGGCACTGGGAAGATTTGCAGAAAATCGTTGCATCTTAATAAGACAGTGTATGTAGCTGATTATCCCAGTAACGAGTTATGCTGATAGCAAGTGAAGTCACCGGACATGGGCAGTATCAAACATACCAACAACATTTTCAAGAAGAAAAATATGGTAAGAACAGCAAGTTTATGTATTAAAGTAGTTTTTTAAATGAAAAACAGTAGATACAAAGAATAGCCATCGTTTTCATTATCATTCACCGATTTTTACTAATAGTTATTTATAAATACGTATGCAGATCATGTCTACTTCCACCCACCGCTGTTTGTATCGAAAAAGGATCAATTCTTCTTCTCAAGACTACCAACTCTGTCCTTGGCGCGATGAGGCGTGTTTAAGTGCTTTTTCTCATCCAGAGCATCCGTTTGGCACGAACCGAGGGCAGATATTGAATTATGATTAAGAACGAATGCTGTGCGCACGTTTTCCCTCGCTCGGGACGTTATCGAATTATTCTGAAACGCACTTTTATTCTATTCGAAATTGCCACTCAAAGAAAACAGATCAATAATTTAAGCGCATACCGGCGAACGACGAATTGACGACCATTGGAATCAAAATGGAGAGCAGCATGGGTACCCCGAAAACATCGATAACAATTCGTGTCGCATATTTTTCCTTTCCCTTTCCCCTTTTCCGGCGAATTTGAACCTATGTAAAACTGCACTTTCTAGGCCAAAATTATGGACGGAAAACATCTGCGTCGGAATGGCAATGGGCACACATTAATCCAGCGGGGTGGAAAACGAAACTCACTCGCCTTGACAATCGACAGTCGGCGGCGGGGAGTGGAATAAAAATATGAATTATAAATATTAATAAAGCCGAACGCGGAATACAAAATGGAAAATTTAAATAATTTAGCACACTTTCCAATTTCGTGACCGACGGGCCGATCGTAAAGGAGGGCGCTCGTGCCACAACACGAATTCGACACACTATGGAACAGCATAAAAATACACGCCCCCGTCCCTCCTTTTTCCTCACCTCTGATATTTCGGCTCGTCCGTGCTTGTGCCAGCGTTGGACTCCTTCGTCTGATTGTATCTAAACATAATGAACGCGGCTCGGTGCTGACCGAAAAACACTCATTAAAATGTAAAAATAATACATAAATTCATGCGAAACACGCACGCGAATGAGAGTGAAAAATGGTTCGAATTTTTCTTTTTTTCTCTCCACTTTTCATTCCGAATGATGATGGAGTGGAAAATATGGGAAAATTTTTCATTTCAACATTCATCAGCAGGTTTGAATGATCAGTCGAGTGGAAAATGTGTTCGTTAAAAACATATCTTTACAACGTTACTGCACGTTATGTACGAGCAAAATCTGTTAGGCTCTGTTTAACCATTTCCCGTACGCTTCGGAGAAAAGCTAGAGTTCCTTCAAGGCCCATTACGAAACCGCACAAAAGCAGCATCATGCATTGTTAATTATAAATCTAAACTTTCATTGCACAATTATCGTTTTTCTTCTCCGTCTCCACCGAAACTGGGATGAAGGAAAAGTGGCTTAATGTTCTGCTTTTCCTGCTTTTTCCAGCGGCCTTTCAGCTGATCCGTTCCAATTTCCTCCTAACAAAACCACCCCCGAAACCATTCCCTTTTACATCGCGCGCGCGAAAAACGGCTTGGTTTTGGGTTTTGGAAAAACTTCCCTCTCGCATGCAGGTGGAAATGGGGGTGGGCACACAGACACACACACATACCGCCCGGTGGCCCGGCACAAACACATCTGATTTGCATTAGACAGCTCACATTCAGTTTTATGTTTTCCTAAATGTGTACGGCGCACATTAAGCTAAACACATAAGAGCCTAATAAGAAATTACATAAATATTAATTTAATGTACACCAACGGCAACCATTTGCGCTCCCTCACCTGGCCATCAAGGGTGTTGGTGTCCTCTTTTCACCCTTGGTTCCCCGTGGCAAGGACTGAAGAGCAAGTGAGCCGGCCTGCAGAAGCTTGAAACAGTCGGTTGTGAGTGTTTGTTTCTTCTTTTACCTTTCCCCGATGTTGTAGCGGTTTGGTTTCTTCCTTTACTCCTTCGCGCTCGGACACCGGGTGACCGGCCGTCGAAAGGATACAAAACGACGCCGTCCACCTTGGTCGGTTGTTTTGGCTTGTTTTTGGGTGAAGAAAGCATCGGCCAGGGGATGAACGTAACATCCCGGAGGCACCTGGGACACAGGAAGGAGTTGTGGGTGCTTGCGAGCAAAAGTTGGATTAATTTTTACTTTCCATTTGCACTTGCCTCCCGACAGTTACGTCAACATGCCACAAGGACCACCACCGACGAACCTTTACTACCGCGCCGGACATGGCTCCTCCTGGTCGAGCCGAACGAAGCCGGAGAGTAAGAGTTTTAAATAAGGAAACAGCTAAACAGATTCGGACGCCCACGGACGCCGATTAATGGGCTTCGAGTAAGTCCGAGTGAAAGTTCGCCCACGGTGCTCGCTTTGTTTTTCTTCCACCCTGCGGTGTTGAAGGATTAAATGAGAGTGTTCTGGAGCGTGCGGTGCTTAATACCAAAACGTCATGCTTACCAGAAACTTTACGGCGGTTTATATAAAATAGAACACCGTACGGGCGACTCCGAAGAAAGGAATAAAATCACTAAAAATGTCATTAATGCATCTTTAAATTTAGAAGCAAATTACTTTTTAGAAGTTTTTTGAGAATTTCTTTAGAAAATTTATCTATGATTTTAAAAGCCACAAAACGATTGCAAACGAACTATTAGTTTTGTGAATATTTTAAAAACTTTACATAACAAACCAAAATACTGGGGTTCAAGCAGACTACAAAACAAAAAAAATGTCAAACAAAATAATTTGTTACAAACTTTACAGAATAAAAACTATCTTGAACCAGCCAATCTTTTATCATATTTCAATTTTGTTTCGTTCCTATCAGATATCTTATGTGAATTTCAAAAGTCATATAAAAAAAATCATATTAAACATTAGTTATTCTATCTTCACGCCAAAAAAAATAGATTCAGGAATCCAAAATATTAAAATTAGTGAGTCGACTAAAAACATTAAAACTAGTCAATAATGGAAGAAACAATACGTTAAGTCGTACGCATTTTATTGTTTGGTAGATTTCAAACACGTTTAAGAAACTGCTTGCTTATTTAGACATTTGAACCTAATTACCCCTCACCCCCTCTGGGAAAGGGCATCCATAATTACACTGAAAATAGAAACAGGCAGTGCAAAAGCGGGTCGTATGAAAAATTAAATGATAATAAAATTAATTTTTATTTCGTTTGCTCAACGACCTCCGCTCGGATGTGTTGGTGCGCATACACGTTGTGTGCGACGCTTTACAAACCGGAGGAAAATAGAATAGACACTAGTCTGGAGCGAAAATAGGAACGAAAGGTGAAAAGTGAGCCCGCGCCCGATGCCGGCCAGCAGTCACGCGAATAACGCGTTTGTCTTCGTGCTCGCGGGGCCCAGGCCTGGTGTTGATGCGATGATGATGATGAGGTGCGCACGGTTCCGCCACCGGGCGCCCTCACCGAAGGGCTCCACCCACCGTAATGAGGTACTCCGAAACGAGCCTCGGAATGACCGGTCGGAAGTGTTCTAGCGTCGCGTTGATAAACGCAGCCCCGGACGGTTGTGGCTGTTTAGTGCTTCGTCCATATTTTAAGCATTACAGCATTACAGCCGGCGGCAGGTAGGGTGGACCTTTTCAAGCGACCGACAGATACGTACGGCCGGCCATTATGGTGCCATTTCTATGTAAAGAGATCAATCGTAAAATTATACTAGCTGCTGGACTAGTTTTTCCTTAACACCCTCCCGATTTTCAGTGGCAGGAGATTTATTCGAGCCATATTTGAAAAGCTACGAGCTTGGGGCCTTCTTGCACTGCATGATACTCGTTGCAATTTCAAATAAAGTCATAAACCTCACGCATAAGTAGCTATTCCACGCGTACCACGACGATTTATTTGTCCTTATATAATAAGAGTATTCTGATGCAAGTTGGTACTTTATTATTTAAGGCATTCGTTTTCCATCTATCTCAAGGTAAATTGAAAACGCGAAATGGTTATATAAAATACAGCAGGTTATACAAAACAGCTGCTTTTATTTTTCCGGAATGGTTAATACTATAACGATCCTGATTTTATCGCAAGTTTGATTTACAGAAACGAAAAACATTGAATTTAGACGAATATTTAATCACATATGGAAACGAATTTAAATGTTCCTTCATAAATGTAAACCAAAGAGCCCTTTCCTTGAGAATTTTCCAGTTTGCTTCCAGTTGAGGACGTTTGCTTTTTGTTCGTGATGCGAATAGCGTTCATTGTCAAATGTTAATAGAAAAGTCTCGAATGAAAAATGCGAAACATAATTAACATAAGAAAGTAAGCGCTTAAGAAACGTTTGATGTATTGCAAATAACGTATTCGGAAGAAGGTTTTCCGAAACCGTGGGGAGTAAATAAGCAAACGAAACAAGCAGAAGATAGCCGAAATTAAAGATGACGTGTAAAGACTAAGAGTAGACAAGCATCGGACGTACAACCCTATTGCAACTTAAACCTGGTTTTTCATCCCAGATCGAAGAGAGTGTACCAGAGGTCGGCCGTTTCCCGAACCGTCTTCGACCGGCGGCGTAAGATGCGAGGGAGATCCCAATCTCTTTTAAATCCTCACCAGGATACGGTGAGCAGAAGTAAGGCAGCATGCGCCGGGAAAATGAGAGCGGAAAACGTACCAAATATGAGTGAAACCGAGAGGCGAAATGAATAAGCGGGTGGTTTATGAAAAGGAAAACAACTGTAGGATAGTTTGAGCGAGCGCAAGGCAAGACACGAGACGAAGACGGCAGAGCAAGCGAGAGGGCAGGCGAGCGGGGTTAGGTAGGAAAATCGGAACGCAAAAATAAACATTAACAGCAGCCTGCGGTGAGGAGAATTTATATTTCCACCCAAAATATGAAGCACTCGCCCCAGAAAGAGGAGAGAAGCAAGAAGCACAGCTAGGAAAGACGTCAAACGGGCTCATTTTCCAAGCTGCACAAACCACAACATTCACGCTCCAGCGAAGCGAGGACCTGGGACGGGGAAAAGTGCCCACAAGGAAGGAGGTGAGAAAAAAGAAAAATCCCCTTACCCTCCCGTACTGCGTCCCCGATTTCCGGCCGTTTTGTGTTCGATTCGGACGGGCGAAGCGGAAGCGCCCTCCAAGAAGGCGGCGGAAGGAAAACGAAAGCAGAAAAACTCGGCCCAACAAGAGCGGCACATAAAGACATAACGCAAACACATCCGCAGCATCACGCACCACATGTGTGCGTGCATACACATGTGAAGTTATAATTAATTAAAAATATTATATTTATAGTACATAGCGAAATTCGGGCCAAAATATTCGGCCCCGCCGTTTTGGGCTAGATTATTTTTTTCACTTTTGGTTTCAGTCTGTTAGTGTGTGTATGTGTGTTTGGTTGAGCTGGGTTTACTTGCGGGGAATGGGACCGGCAGGAAGTGTCGATTTTTGTAGCTTGCAGTGCTTATTTATCACAGATCTCAGCTTTTAGCCAAGGCCTGCTTGATTGGATTCTGTATCGGAAGCCCAACAGGACAAAATGTGTCCATCGTTGCGGGATGCGGAGAGAGACAACCGGAGACGTTGCTCAAGAATGGTGGCATCGAATTTTTCCACTATTGACTTTGGAATGCCCCACAACGACTCCCCAAGACATGAAAACACCGAATGATGCCACGGCGACTGATGGACAGTTTTGCAACACTCTCTCTCACCTTTTATCCTTTCATCTCTCCTGGGGTCGCCCCGGTGATCCTGTGACGTCCGAGAGGCACTGACCCGGGAGGGGTGGGAAATTATGCTTTGCCTACCTAGCACTCCATCCGGGGATTATGTGCTGGTGGGAGCGAATTCAATATGTACAGTTTATAGATTGCGTTGAACAACTCGCCCGAATAAGCGGGGAAGGAAAATGGATGAACGGCTTGGCCTTGCAAGCATATCACTACATCTATCCTTCTTTCTACCTCTCTTCCACTCTCCAATTCTTTCTATCTTCCTCATTTGTATCCCAGGCGGTGTGATGGAAAACGAATGGCAAAAGAGTCATGATCGTCAGGCGAAAGAAAACCCTCCAACGGTGAAGAAATAAAAAATCAGAAACATAGTAATGAACCTTATATCGATACGTGATCAGATTAGCAAAATCATTTTGCAACAAGCTGCAAACCGGAAACAACAGCAGGAAACGGCAGTGGCCTACACACAATTACACGCCGGGTAGAAAATATTCCCGTAGCCGGACCGGATCGTTCGGCACGCACACATTCACATGCTAGCACGGTGCAAAATGGTACCGGAGAGAGTTTGCACTGTAAAGGAACGGCGAAGATGCTGGATGGAAATTCGCAACGCAATATCGAAGGCTAACGCACGGTGCGCTAAATTTTGACTTCCGGAAGGAGGGATAAATTCTTAATCACGAATCGGTGCTCGGTGAGCAACAACAACTGTCCGTAAGACATGGACAGTAAAGCAAGTTCATGCTTCGTTTTTCGGTATTGGCTAAGTGGAAAGGTGGTCTTATTAAACTAGTACATAAATTATTACACTTCGCACTTTTGGGTTTGTTACTATCAGAGCTGTGTTTAGTCCTTTTGCGAGTATTTATATATTGGAACAGCCTTTATTTGGATGTTAACAATAAATGTTGACGTATTGCAAACGTAACACTCTGGAAATGTGTTTTACATTTGTTATGCAAAATGTTTCACATTTGTTGGAAATTTTAGACACACCTTAAAAAAGTGCATACCCCTTGAACAGGTCTACTTATTCAAAGAAAAAATACAAGCCATTTGAGTTTTATAACAAGCTAAAGTTGTTTTTTTTCAGTTCTAATATTATTGTTTAAATTGTTTCTTTACTAACATTGAACTTTCAAAGTGATAATTGTGTAAGCTTCTTTCTTGTTTCCCCAAGAAAACGCGCATCATCATCATCATTATTTTATATATATAAAAGGTAATAATATTTGAAATAAAACTTATTTCTAAAAGGTAAAGTGGGCTGAACATAGTTCCTTAAGCTTAAGATGATTAACTAATCATTTTGCATTGAAATTCATCTTGATTGCGCACAAATTGAGCTATCTTTTGATTTCTTCAAGTCAACAGAAGGTCAAAGATTGGTTTCAGCAAATCAGAAAAATGAGCTGTAATCAGTTTTCGTAACGTAAAACGAGAAAACAGGTGCACCGGTTCGTCAAATCCCATATGGTTCGGCACCAGAACAGATTTTGCACGAACACCGACGAACAGTATGAGTACAGTACAAAAAGGTAGCTACCATCGGTGACAAAACATAATAAACTATTGATTGATTTCACTTTTCGATTCACACACAAGACCTATAAGAAGAGCCTAGTCGTCTTATGTGTGCTTTTGCGGAAGCGGATTGCAACGGAAGTAATGGAATTGGCTGCCCAGGGCAGGGTCATTCTCGCAGATTACCGAGGGTGTTTGGCGTTGGAAATAGAGTACCGAGGCGGTAGAGTGCACAACACTACGCTGGAAGCATCAGGAGTGGTGTATAAATAATATAAAAATCGGAAAAAATGAAGTCTCTCATTTTTCCTAATGCAATGAGAAAAATAGGAAAGATCGAAAACCCGGTCGCATGACATTGGGGGAGTGTAAAAGTCTGGTAAGCCTGGTAAGAAAGGAAGTGTGGACAAAAAAGTCCACCCTTAATCAACCCCAACTGGCAGGTTATTTTCGTTTCCGAGGCTGAGGCCGGGTTTTCTTCGACGAGTAGAGAAATGCAGTTGAAGAAAGGACGCCCGTTTTAGGCACACTTTTGCTGATTGAAATCCTACCGAAAGCGAAGGGCCGTTCAATTTAATCCACCCGTAAAGGTAGTAAAAATACAAAGAAGAATTCGTTCCCATTCTTTGAGGCTAGCTATGGCCATCCTTTTAAAACCTTACGCGCTTACGCAATTGACATGTTGCTGATGGCAGTATTTTTTGGCTTTCCTCCGGGGTGGAAAATTCCGTAAGCCGTCCAGTGGACTCGGTCGGGCCTTCCGTACACACCCACTCGCCTAATCGTTGGCCACCCGGTACGGTCAGTCGGTCACGGACCGTTCACAGTGGGATCAGGACCGGCTTTCCAGTCCTAATGACAGGAGTTTCCCATTCGTCCTCAACCGTCGCTGCGAGTCCGAGTGGAAATAAAATAAATGTTCAAAATGTGAAACTCACAAAAAAATAAGGAAGGAATGATAATACACCCTTTTGGCGTGTTTTTTTTTTTGTTCGTTTTTCCGAGGGTCTCGTAAGTTCTGGACGACAGGATTTTAACCCACAAGCTCCACCCAAAAACCGTCCATAACCATAATCATCAGCCTAATCGTCGTCGTCGTCGTCGTGGTGGTCGTCGTCGAGTTGTCCGAGCGCTGTGCTAGAAAGTCCTCGCTAGGGTCCTCGCAAGGGGTCGGCAACGGAGGGCCGGCTGGGGTCGGGTGCAATGAAAATATCATAAATGAAAAATAACCTAAACGCTATTTCGGTTTTAAAGAACCATGGAAGCATTAGGGGCGTAATAATTGTGAGCACGCGATTTCGTTGTAACCGTCATCATTCCGGCGTTATCCTGCCCCCGTCTCCCTCCCCCACCGCCCGGCTCATCCACCCGGACCAGTGGGATGGTCGTTTCCCTTACCCTATTGCCTCTAAGCAATGAGCGAAAGGTAAAACAATATTTCCCTGACCGTTGCTTCGTTTGTGATTAGTTTTTGAGTTCTTTGTTTTCAGTTTACTATTTCTTTAACTTTTTGCTCTGCATTTTTGTAATAAAAAAATCATAACAGCGTGAAAAATCCCTTCGATCGTGAGCTATTCATAGAAAAAAATCCCATCGGTTCGGTGGATTTATTTAAATCAAGCTCACTGATTCATCGGGCTGAAACTATTTCAGTTGCCAGTTCAAATTCAAATACCTCTCGGGGCTGTTCACCCGTTCGTGTGGCCGCACTTAAAAAACCAAAGCAGAAAATCCCCACCCCAGACGGCCATAACTTTGGACAGAAAAGGAAATTAGTGGAACGGCACACAAGCGCTGCTGCTGAAGCTATAATTTATAACAACGCGAGAAAGGGTGGGTACACTCATTTACATTCCGTGCTGCATCGTGGTGCCCTTTTGCTAGTGTTGACTGGTTTTTCATGACTTTTCATGATTTAAATGATTTTCGGTGCTCGTACACTTCCCGGCGAAGGAAACGGACGGGAAAGTCCACCGGGTCCGTAGTTGGAGGTAATTTCAAATCGATTAAAACTAACTATCTGGATCGATAATCATTTCGGGGTGGGTGGTTGTAGTCGAGGGATTTACACGCTCGGTTGATGCGAGGCTCGTTCAAATTGGGTGCTCGTGGTGGCGCAATAAACGACTTATTTTGCTGTTGCCCGAAATTAACCACAGGTTGATAAACCGAGTTGAACTCGGCACTTCCCTGGTGAAAAGCGAGATAGGAAGCTTTACAAACATTATATTCCTCGTTCAACTTACGCCCTGCCTCGTTCAACTTCAACCAACGGACAGTGGGTACTTTTGGGGGTTGACTGTCCTGAAATCAACTTAGATTTCATATCGAGCTGTTTTCTTTAAGGTACAGGCCCAAGTTATTAAAATTATGAATTATTCTAAATATGACTCAAAATGGGAAGCTCGTTGTAAAAATGTGTAAAACATATTATCAATCAATGAATCCTTTAACCAATTTTGTAAAAAGAATTAAGTCACTTTTAAGCGTAAATTCTAGTGTTGTGCTTAATGAATCTTTTGGCGAGATTCATTCATATGAATCTTTCACCTAAGATTCATTCATATGAATCTTTCATCTAAGATTCATTCAGATGGATTCATGAATCTTTGCGGATTCGAATCTTCAAAGCTGAATGAATCTTTCACAACCTTCATGAATCTTCATGAATCTTTCATGGGTCTGTCACGAATCTCCCCGATTCTTTCATAGGCGTGGACAATGCGACAAAAAAGGGGTCCCTCAACCCATCTTTGGCTGGTGACTTTACATCAGTTGGGGTGTCTTTGGGATTCATAAATCTCTCGACGAAAGATTCATGAATCCCTTATAAGGCAGAGATTCATTCAGATTTATGAATCTGAATCAGATTTACACAACTCTAGTAAATTCATACAGGTTTTTAACACAATTCAAACAGGATTTACAAAGTACTGGGCGACTCCATTTCGTAATCGTCTCCAGTACCTGAGAGTGATAATTGGTTATTTTTAAGCAAACATTAACATTAGGTACTAACCCTAGTTTGTATAACTTTTATAAAATTTTAAGGTAAAAACAAAGTATGATGTCCCCCCCCTCTCACGAAAGTCGAGCACTGATCAATTCTGCTCGATTCTGCTCGATCTTGTACGCAAAGGCTCTCGGGTCTAAAATAGCCGTCATATTGCGCGCCACACGAATCGGTTATATATTTTAAGCCGCCAGTACCAATCGGTTGACCCAACAGATGGCACTTTGCGCATGCGCGTGACGAAGAAGCTTACGGAAAAGCTTTATTCGTTAGGCGAGGCAATGTTTATTTATTATTTGTAGCTACTTTTTTACTTTCATTTTCTTTTGTTACTGTTTAAATACAGCATAATTAATTCCAAATCTCTGATGGATACACGCGCAAGAAATTTAGAGTCATAATTGTGTGTCATAATTGTTTGGGATTACATGATTATTGATGTACAGTATGTTAAGTGACACTGATAAATCCTACAATTCGCTTATGAAATTCGAAACGATTGCTTGATATATATTTACTTTTTGTTGTATGAATATGTGCTGACTATTCTACTGATATATTTTTCACAATCAAAATATGTGAATGTTTGGTTCTCAAGCTGGTTATTTTGTTTCAACTCTTTTTCAAGCTGTAATGTATTAAGGGGTTTGGAGACCTAAACAATTTACCGGATTTATTTGATCATCATCATCAGCCAGCAGTCAGTAAATCTGTTTTAATTTTTAAAGTTTAGCCAGCACATTTGGTATTGAATAATATTATCGTTCTATGAATGTACATCGGTTAATATCAATTACATATATGTAGCTGAAATAGTTTCGCAGTTACAGCTAATTGAAATTATTTTATTTATATTTTATTGAAAGTGCAAAATAAGCACTTATCGTAGTGTATCAAATCATAGTGAAGTGTATCAGTTTTTTCACGAATTTTCTTTATGATAATATAATATTTTTCAAATAGAAAATAATTGGTTGTTTGAAATAGTTAGCCCGATCGGCTATATTTGTTCGAGTTCATTTATTTGTTCAGTTCAAAAGCTTGGTTCATTTGTTTAACGATTTTGTATAACTAAATGCAATAACCAGTACAATTTAAAAAAAATCAAACGAAGTATTATTGATATATAGTTAAACAAGGTGTCTCCTTGTTTTGAGAGCAAACCTAGTTTCCTTTTAATTGTTCGATCCTCCTATATCTTCTACTACATTTCGAGGTGATTTTATTTCCATATAATTCCGAGGATTTTGGATACTTTTCTCCAGCCTTTTGATATTTCTTCATGGAATGTGCTGCTTTGACATGTTTCGGTTGGGTTTGAATTTCAGTCCTTCGGCTTGGTAACACGCTATTGTATGATTCGCTTAATGTTATGATGCCAAATTCGGCCAAAACAGTACTCGATGATTTGGTTTTCTAATTATATGAAGAAGATGTCGTTGCAAGCATTCCCTTATCTAAAGATTGTAACGGTTTTTACAAACGGATATTAAAGTATACCACACTCGCAAATTGCTTGTCAAACCATTTCTTTTTCTACCGTTTTTTTCAGCAAAAATTACGCGATCGATTGTAGCTGCTTAATTAGGCTTCCGATTCAATAGACAGTTGTCAGACTGACTCAGAACCAAAAAAAAAATATTTATTGGTAACTTAAACAATATGTCAAGTATAAATCGTGTAGTTCAGATCACCCTGAAGGGTCCTATGATCAAATTTGACTATGTTGTGCCATTATGCCTTTGCGTGATCGATTGTACTCCTGGAGGTTACCAGCTTTGTTGTTCCATATGGTACGGAAACGCCCTTTTTGTCACCTGTCCACCTGTCCACGGTTTTTACTTAAACCTCTTTTTTACGTGCGATAACTATCACAATGTTTTAGTCATGTCTAGGGTTCAGAGGGTCTGGTCTACGTTCAGATTCAACGATTAACCTATACTTCCGAATTGCGTTTCGAACTGTTCCGACACTTACACCTTTCTAATCTTGGCACCGGCACTTGAGGCTGACTGATTTATTTTATATTTGTCATGATATTACGGACGTTGCCGTATTGTTAAACTGACTGATATCCTTAAAAGTAAACTATCATATACAATAATCATCAGCTACAAATAATGACAACCGAGTAAACACAAAGTCGTACAAAAAACGGATCTTAGGAAAATATGAATTGTATAATTTGAAGGTACTTATTGTGGATTCAAAGTAAACATATTCTTTTGCCGCCGGATTGTTTACGAGTTTCACGCAGCTGGGAATTTTTAAAACGATCAAGAGTAAAATGTGATCGAGAAAGTCTAATCACAATCTATGAATATGTCGCCTGGTATTGAACACCTCATACAATAGTTTCAACGCCAACTCGATCGAATTGTTCTTTTACATGTTCTTTTTGAATTTTTCTCCGAAAATTTTCTTACTTGCCAGATCAGTTAGTTGTCCGGATTTGACCGTACTATGCTGACTCCTACTTTAGTGGGGATGAAGAGAGTTACTGTGATCGAAAGAAGGTATATTACAGATTGCTGGTCATCCGTTCGTAATACCGGAGGGTGCCAGACTCGAGATTTGGTTAGACCTAATAAAAATTGCCGATAGCTGAGCAAACATATTTCCAAACTGAGCGTTTCCAATCGCTTTTCCAACAATAAGTGAATGTATTAACGAATACGAATTGAATATTAAAAGATGTGCAGACTTGTTGTGACATTTATTCGACAAAACATCGCGTTGATGTAGTGTTTCAATTCTGATTTGATTTGGATCAATCATAAAACATTGAAGCAGACTAAATCTGCTTAGTTTAGGTTTGCTTAAAAAGTTCTTAAATGGAGTAGTTTTTAATGTTGTTAAACAGTGTGAAGATCTTTTGCAAGTAAATTTATTTGGTTTAAAAATCGAACATAAATATTATACATTTATGATTATGTATCTACATTGTCGGTATCTTAGAAGAATACGATGAAAAGCAGAATGTTTGATGGCTTCAAAATTATGATAGGCTATCCCAGTGGGGTTTCAAATGTAGGTGATCCAAACTTGAAACAACATTTATGCCATGCCATACTGTGTTTGGATGAGTACTGCGCATTGGATTCTTTTCACCCTCTTACTTGCAAGGATCATAGATTGCGGTTAAGTTTGCTTCAATCTAAATAGTAATACTGAGACAAAAAAAATGCAAAATGAACAGTTTAAACATAAAGAGTTTTGTCCAACAAATCCTGTTCCAACCCCATATTGAAGCACTTAAGATCCAGAGCACACATAAAACATGTTTTTTTATATGATCTTAATTTGTCACAATACATGAAAGCAGTGCTGAATGCAAAATTTACAATTTTCATTCATCAAGGAACGATTTCCCACAACAGTTGTTGATACAAATACCAAAGCAGCATATTTTTTACCACACGTAAATTCAGTGTATAGCGACGACATCGGATCGAGATTGATGAATCGCAACCGTACAATCTTCTATATTTCATTTCATTTTTCGGTGCAGCTTCTGGTTTTCTTTAGCAGAACATTAGAACATTTTTGCTCAGAACTCCAGATTTTTAAAAGAAAGGAGGTAACAAATGCTGACCTACCTGTCGTACACTAAACGTTGATATATTTTAGTTACCTTTATTCGGCATAAAAACAACTAATGCGTAAATAATTAAAAAAGAAATGGAAATTGTGCATAAACATGTAGCGCATCTAGCCGCCATACAAAAACAAACAAACATTTTAAGCCGCCAAAGCGGCGGCTATGTCAACGGAGATGCTATTCATTTCTCCCTCACACCGGTGGAAAAAGGGGCGCGTGCGTGAGCGCTTCGACACATCAAGCGGCCAACTTATCATCTAGCCGATACACAAAAGGCTACCTATAGATGGCGCTAATACCAACCGGTTGAACTTTTAACGTTGAAAGTTTAATTTTAAAATTAAGCTTATCGCACTTCCTTTTTGTCATGTTTCTAGCGCTGTAATTGGCTTATCGCTTGGTACCACTGCCATTTTGTTCCCACGACCAATTATGATTGATTGCCAATGAAGAGACATTTTGTTTTTTACTCCAAATAACCGGAGATAATAAAGTAGATACAAGTACAATCGACATCGATATAATGGTTTCCTCTGCTATGTTAAGCTGATTTGAATAAGGAGGCAGTTTAGTTTTCATTTCACTCTACTGCCTAAGTTTGTCGCTATTCTACTGCAATATGTCTTTTAATGCATATATTGGAAAAAAATGCATGCGGTAAAATCCCGTGGGACCGACAGCGTTCTTTCCCGCATGTCGGTGTCAGTTCGCTCGGACCGAAAGAGCCGGCTTGGTAGGCCGGCGTTTCTAAGAATCACGTGTTTCAATTCGTTTCCATTGACGTGAGATGAATTAAAATTGATAGCTCGGATTAATTCGATTGAAGTCCATACTTAGGCTGAAAGACTTTCTCCGCGCAGAATCGAGGAAGAATTCACTTGTATCATTTTATCTTTCTCTATATTTTAAAGTAGTAATAAAATCAGTCGGGTCAACCTATGCCGACCGAAAATCTACCGATCGATCATCTCTTGGTCTCCTTACGATAGCAACGGTAGATATAAGTACCGTCATGTCTGGTGAGCGGATATGCTGCCACGCCCAACCTTGCCCACTAGCTACCGTTTACTAGGTATACATTTATGATTAACATTCTTCGATATTGCTACATATATCTCTATTTTAATCTCGTTTTTGAGCTAACTGTCTTTGTTCATACTTGATCTAAAACTGGTGATTAAATTATTTGATCTAACAATTGAAAAAAAGAAATACATATTTTATTTATTTTTTTAAAGACCAATGAGGCGTCACCTTTTTCAATGAATGTCTAACTTCAAAACGATAATATTTTCATTATCACTAGTATAAAAAAACTGCCTCCATACGAAAAGCATGGAATAAAAGGCACTGCTTGAAGTTCAACAGGAACGGTTCAAATCGAAGAAGAAAAGTAACATACGCAATTCAAACTAAAACTGTGTTAACACTGTGTTATTCTTTTGTTTCTTCTGGTAACCCTGGTGGTTCTGCAGTTCAATTCTTGGATACTTTTGCACACTTTTGTGATGCGCGTACTTTTTTTTTGTGCGCAGAGTAACATGTATGTGATGATGTGATGAAAATCACACCCTTGTTGAATCGAACACATTGCACACACTATTTAATTGAAAAGGTGTTGCTGAATAAATAAAGATGTTGTATGATACCTACAAGCATCATATGCTACCACAAATGCACAGCACAATAAACTGTGTGTGGTACCACAGTACGGCACACCAAAGAATGTTACTTGAACAAAGGGCACAAAAACATGCAACACATTTACCATGAAATTTATAAAATTTCAATGTAGAATAAACCAAACAATTGCGATACGGAATCAAAATTAAATAGAACTTTAAATTTTCTTAATGTTATTCCATTATATAGTTTTTATTCTCAGTTTTCAGCTTTATTCCATGACAAACCATCAATAACTTTCCAACCGAATTATTTTCCACGAAATTAATGTTCTATTAACCAAATTGACAAGTAATTTAATTTTTTGCTTTTTTATTAAATATTGTTTTAGTACATTGAATTTGACAATCGTGAAATGTTTGAAAAATAAAAAAGTAAAAGTAATGTCAAGAAAACTTATTATTTTTTAAAAAGTGCTGGACATTTCTTTTGCTAATTCATTTCCAACATCCTCAAACTGTTCTGAGAATTTTCCTCTTGTTTAACAAACAACACACAAACATATCTTTACAATGATCTTTTAATTTACGTTAAGGCGTCAATCATATATTTTCATCCAAAAACCACTGTACCTTTTATACATCAAAGCACAATTAAGATAATTTGAATCATTCACGCATTTTCATATTTTTCATTTAATTTTATCCAAAAATAAATTCACAAACTTATTCGGAAACAGCTGCTTAGTTTGCTTACCCTATGATCCGCCTTTGGGTGAGTCATAAAGCCTTGTTGGTTCGGAGAAATGTACGAGCAAACGTACAGAAGGGTGGAGGAGTGGAGAATGGATTTGGAGATGGCACAAAGGAGGGAGCTGTCTCTATAACCAATGGAGAATGAAAAGTATCCCTTCGTTTCGATTGTAACAACCCTGGCCGATTTCCACATCTTCTTCGCAAAGACTGCGAGATAAGAGATGCGCCAGGTTAGGTTAGGCCAACGAGAGAAGCCCCGCATCCACATATGAATAATGGAATATAAAGGAATCATACCAGGTCCAGAGGAACCATATTTCATACATACACACCTAAAATTGCATTCTTCTTCATTTTGAGTTTTGTAAAACAAATGATAAAAAATTACTAAAGTAGTTTACCCAATTTTAGAGTTTGGTCGACGACTAGATCATAAAATTTTTTACGACTAGTCGTAAAAGCGCGCAAAAATGTACTCAAGAGAAAATAGCTAGAAACGTTTGGCAGAGCGAACAAAAATTGTAGTCTTTTATTGGTTTATTTCCAAACTGCGTGATTTTAACCTTACGCGCTCTATTTATAAATTCAGTCCAGTGTCGATGGACGACCTAAGAAACAATTGATCTTTACGATCCCAGTAACCAGCCAGGTAATCACTGAAGATCCCTTTTTTGGTGTTTACATTATTGATCATGTCGATCGGTATTTTCTGAACCGAATTGGCAGGAAGTGTTAGGAACGAAAAGTGTTTCTAACAACATTAAAATATACCTGAATCCATTGCTCATTTTTCAATAACAATGATGGACACATAGTCCAAACCTTATTTGGCATAGCAGTAAGAAAGCACTTGCTAGCAGAAAATTCGCAAAACGTGCCGCACTTTTACATGCCGAACTATTTGTAAATACAAAGACTGGTACGGAATTATTTTCTTATTTAATCTATTCTGCATTTGCATATTTTTCATTAGTTTCCCATTCACAACATCATCAACGTTTTATCAACACAAAGTAGGAGGCGCATGGATTAGTAAGACCGTTATGTTCAAACCAATTAGTTTTTTTAAACTGAACCGATCTGACCGGTTGAAGCAGTTTTCTTGCGGAAGGTGAAAACTGGCCGCCGTGCTTTAACTTTCATAAAAGTTGCTTGTGTGGTACACAATTTTCTGTCTTGCTCTAGCGCACGGGCTAGTGCGGAAGGTTCGTTTGGTTGCATACTTTGCGGAGTTAACTAAGGACTGTTGCATACATCGCGGTGTTAATTTGGCCGGTTACCTTTCTCGAGCAGCGGCTGCGTTTTGCTAAGGCGGCTGCAAAATGACGTCACACATACCATATGTTTACGTTTTGCTACCACCGACAGGGATCATGTCATTATGATCAACGCTTAAGTAAGCATTCGAAAAAAATTCTTTTGATTTTAGAATTGCATTCCATCATGAGATTTCTAAATGTCGTCTTAAATTTGATTTTAAAAGCAAAATGATATTATGCTGAAGACAAACCAATATAATTCGATTAAACTCATTTCAATTCTTGCTGCTCATTAAATCATATGTCATTCTATGTTTCAAAAACACGTTTCTTAATTTTGTACGTACGACACGGTTTCATCAACATGCGGTAAACATATTTTCTATAAAAAAAAATCATATTTTCATTGGAACACAGCTTAAAATTTTCTAATGGCGTTTTCATTCAATTAATAGCTTGTTCCGAGGAATAACGTTAGAATTAAACAAAACAGACAAATTTTAACGACTTTCCATGCAAAACCGGAATACGCTAGCAACTTTCTGTTGAAAGCTAAATAAAGAGTAGCATTTCTTTTAAATTCAGAACAAGAATGACAACTGTATGATTTAAGTTGAATCCGCCGTGGACAAAACAGTAAACCAACTACATTTGTTTATATGTTTGACCAAATATTATTTAAAGCCAGTCGACGACAAGTGGGAAAAAATCCCTGGTACTTTATGTTCCTTTTGAAGCTTTTTCCAGTATATTTTGAATGTTCTGGGGCCCGTTAAGTCCCATAGAACGCCATATCGTGGCTGAAAACCAGCGAGCACAAAGTCGTTGTTTTTCCTGACAAGACTTGTGGCGTCTGGAGAAGTGTATAGTGTGCAGTTCATTTCGTAATTAAGCAACTTTATCAGAAAACAATCATAAAGAGTATGATTCAGTGGTTTGGACATACCCGGCCACAGTAAATCATGCGCAAATAGCATCGGAGGAATTAAACGGGTCAAAAATAATTTAAATACCCCACATTTCTAACCCTCCGCATGCATCTCAACTACAACCAATCGAAAACCCATGAACAGCACCCTAAGGTAGGACCTATTCCAACATTCTAAAGTCCAAACGGAGAAGCATTTGATCGTGAATGCCACACAACAGCTGAAAAAACTCCTACATGAATGATTTTGTCGGCTATGGCTAAAGTTTCAGCCAAGGACCGTAAGGCTTTCTTAGTGGGCGTCGAAATATTTTTTGAAAGTACTAAAAAGATGAAACTATACAACAAAATTTACTTCATTCACTTAGCTTAGTTAACTTTTTTCTTTTCGCAAATGAAAATTTGTCTATTTTTTTAATGCAAACGTTACATCAGTTCCGTGTTCTTCAATTATAGTATAATATGATCCCAACAGTAAACTGGTGAAGATAAAACATCATCAAACTAAAAGTAAAAAGCTATGTGAAAATTTGTTTAGTTTCTTGCGTATAGGTCAAAAAGCCATGTCAAAATAGATGATGGCTTTTCACGGGTAGCAATTATTTCAAGTTCAACTGTATTTGATCTGCTGATCAGTCATGGCAAGAATTTGCGAGATCTACATATTGACATTCAATAAATCTTAGGAGTAAATTAGGAGTTATGCAAACACCATGCCACACTTTTCTGATCTATGTTCATCAAAACATTTGGAATGATCCAACTAAAAAATTTGAGATAGGCGTAAATGAATTATTGATACCATTGCCGAAAACATTTGACGAAAACACAATATTTTACTTGTGTAATATGGCCGATGAGCTTCATATCCGCAAATAGTTCATATACAAGGAACCTGCACAATAACTGGGCTGACAATCGAAATATTTGTACGTTTTTGTTTTTTTTTCGATTTAATAGATTGGTCCTGCACAAGTTTCACAAAGTTCACAATATGAAGATTTTGAGCCTCAAAATCCAAACACTTTTCAGATAGTTGAGATCATATTTCAAATCTTAAATGACAATAAGTTTTTTGCAACATTTTCCGTTCATGTTTTACCAGATGAAAGTCATAGGCCCGCGCGGCGCACAAGCACGACTCATACATTCGTCGACCTCAATTCTTAGGGAATGGCGCGAGTTGAACGCAAAATTTACTGTCAGTCCTTAACATGGTGGGTAATGTATAAACTATGTGAATTTTTCGTTGTCAGATTGATAAATACTGGCTGAAAGGAAATGCTAAGCTGATAGCAGCTATACCAACGAATCCTTGTAAATCAGATTATAAATACTTTTGAGTTTGGGTAATGAGTTTCATTGTAGAATATAAAAGAATTTAAATATATTCATATTGGCTTTAAGAAATATTGATAATACAAAAACATTTATGGAATACAATCTCATCGATAATTTATGACGAAAATTGAAACATTCATGGATTGATTGTATTCATTTTTAATTTGCACACTAATAATACACACATGTAACCATTCTAAGGCATTTATGAAAAGGATTGAGAGTTGAAAAAAGAACATCAAAATTTATTTGATTTAAACTTATACCATATTTACCCAACTTAAAACAAATAAAATATGTTAGCCAAGCTAGGTTAGAATACGTTTTCTGCCATCTAGTGGCGTGCGCAGTGAATGCGCGGCTAATTTAGAAATAACCGATTCAGCAAAGACACAGATTTGCATACAATGCGGCTATTTAATAATATCGCTCACTTCCAGCTCGAATTCTGCTCGAAGTCGCTCAGCGCCGCACTCGTGAGAGGGGGGGGACATCATACTTTGTTTTTACCAATTTTAATTTATTAATCTGGAGTATTTATAAATAATAACACAGAATAAAACTCATAAACGTGCACACTTTTTTACACAATTGTTGCAAATACAATATGTTTCTACCTGTTGTTCTGATACATGTGAAATAAAAACCGCTGACCGAAAAACACATTTTCGCAGGTTTTGCCATTTTTCCAGCATTTTGTGTTTTACTATAATAACTATTTTTTATATCAATAATTAATACGTTACATCCAAATTTATGGTTAATTTTATTTTATTAGGGGAATTTGAGAAATCACAAGATTAAGTAAATATCTATTTCTTTAAGTAATAATGTTTACATTCACAACACAATATCCTAGGGATAATAAAACAATTCAAAATAAGAAGGAATATTTATCCAGCAATTTGTTCCAATGAGCGCATTGTTCAAATGTACACCGGATCCGTGTTCACCGGAAACGCACCGAAAACACAGCGTGAAGTACGAAACGTTTAGCAGGACGTAGGCCTTCACAAACTTTAAACACGACACGCCGCACGATGCCTTCCGCCGACCCACTAAATAATGACCTGAAAAATCATGGCCCCGTGGCGTGCGCAACCTACGTTACGAGGGTAAACTTTAAAACTTCCGCCTTTCCGGGCGCGCTTTCCGTTCCACCCAAACCGCGCAGCAGGGGAGAGTCCTTTAAGTGCTCCCGAAAGGCTCCGGCCGTGAGCAGGAAATTAAATCAATGCTCCAACTCCTGCAGCCGGAGTGGATGAAAGGTAAATTTTAAATCCGTGCGACGGAGCGGAAAACGGTGTGTGGCTGTGTGGAAAACGGTGACCCATCCCAAGGAGCCAGCTGAACACGAAAGTAGAAGGTCGATTGGTGAGTGGGCGCAACTGGTTGCAATCTTTAAATTTTCACTCTCCCATTTCATTCCTCACTTTAAGAATCCATGCGCCTGGGGTTGATGGGAAAATCAGGGCTTTCCCAACTTTAAACCAGTGACCCTGGCTAGATCGGCCGAGCCTGTCCTCTGGCGGGCTTTAAAAATATCGATAAAATGTGGGCGCATTCCTTTAAAGTCCGGTCCGCTTTTGCTGATTTGATACCTGCTGACGCGACGGGAAAGCCTGTCAGCCTCCGGCTGAAAACCCATCACTCGCTGGAAAACCACCAGACGTCGGTTGGGGCGTTGAAAAATAGAAACATAACGAACAAAAAAACATTTCAGCAAAATCATCTATGTACCCTCGGACAGCTTCCTTTCCGGAGGGAGGAAGAAAGAGAAGGAAGACCATTTTCCCTTCGCTCGAGCGTGTATTTTCCGACCACCACCACGGACCGTCGGTGGGTAAAAAGTGCTACTAACCGAGATACACATAAGTCCCCCCCGCGCTCCAATCCGGTCAATACACAGACACCCAATTTCCACTTGAAGTACATACACGCGTCCGGCAAATGTGCCGTGCGTGTAAACAACACCAACACACGCAGCTGTCGTGACGAATTGTTGGCCAAGAAAATAAAAATAATAACAAGCCGCAGCAAGGACGGGTGGTGGCAGCCCACATAAAAAAAACCTCACACTACCTCCTTTCGGAACTAAACTTTTACTCAAAAAAAAAAAAAAATGGAAAAAGAAACAGAGAGTGAAAGTGAAAATCCTCAACATCCATACACACTCCCACCTCGGTCGGACGAACTGACCAACTTCCTCGTGCTCCGGTGAACGGTGTATAATCGTGCGAAGTAATGAGGGCGGGAGATGTCGAAATTAGCGAGAACAGGATGGGCAAAGAGCGAACGAGAGAGAAAGAGAAACACAAAGAAAGTATGTACACAACGTACAGAGCATAAAAGGGGATGCATACACTGTAGTGTCCATCGAAGGAAGCTGGGAAATCTTTACATCTCCCATTCAACGGCAGCGTGTTTGTGTATGAGTGTGTGAAAGAGAGAGATAGAGTGAGAAGGAAGAACGTAAAAGGACTCCCTTAAAGTGAGAGGGAAAAGCTCAAAAAAAAGGACACGCTCATAACTCATCGTTCACTCGTCCGTCGGTTCTCTCGCTCGCACACACCGATTGCATACAAGGTTAAACATTTCAATCGTACCTTTCGCTTATTTGCAACTTTCCGCAGACCACCTTCAATACCCTTCCTCTCTCCCCCTCACAAGCTTTCTCGCCTCATCGAGCATTTAAAGTTCCAACGTGGAATTTTCGGTTTTACTGGAAATAAAAATTAGGAAACAAATAAAAGAAACCTCAGAACTATCTTTAAACATACCCACACACGCACATTTAAACATACTCAACACTACGGCCATTTAAATTGGGGCCATAACCACAACACAAGTACAAATTTCATCGAACCGAAAGCCATTCCGGAGGGAAGAGCACGGTACTGGGGAGGGTAAAGTTGTACCGTCTTGGGGAGAGGGAGCATAAGATGTAAAGAAGGTAAAAAAAGTTCAAACAGATCCTCCCCCCTCACACCACCCCACCATCCGACCATTTTTATCTCGAACGGTCAGCTCAAAACGGACGAACGGCCGGACTGAGGTTTATGTATCCTTTCCTGAACGCTGCCTCACTCACTCCTCTACACGCTCTCGTTCTCCCTTTCCCGTTCCTTCGTTTTCCCTCTCGCTCTCTTTCTTATCCTTCCTTTTCATGATGCTTGGATGGAAAATGGCCATTACATCACACACTCTGGCGAGCTGGACGTCTCGCGAACGGAAACACCGAACGGCAAGGACGAACGATCTCAATCGCTCACACGCATACACATACGTCGTTGGCTTGACCAACCGCTCCACACACCCTCCTCTTACCGGTGTGTGTGTGTGTGTGCACGTGTCCAGTTGTCCACTGTACGTGCGCATGTAGTGCGTCCGAAAGCGGGTGGAAATCGAAAGTAAAAACTTTTCCCATTTTTACAGTTTTCTTCCACCCCCCCCATTCCCATGTCCCAGCATCCCACCCACCTGGCCCCGACCACGACGACGTCGACGACGGACGACGGAAACCTGAGATGAAAAGGGAGAGTCTTTGAACTGACCATCGCGAGGACACGCGGACTCTGAGAAGCCGAGACACAGGCACCGTTTTCTCGGGCGCCTCTCGTGATTTTTCGACTCTCGTCCCTGTTTTCCCACCCGGTTGAGCGGCTTGGGGGGTTTGGTGGGGGGAGGGTTTTGTTTTGTTTATTTATTTTTGACTCACTAACACACTTACACACCCGACCGGGTCAGAAGGATGAGTTTTCCCGCCTGCGAAGATGGATCAGTGAGTCTTTTCCTTCCAAAACCTCCTCCCCCCCCCCTCCCACCGGCCAACCCACCCCTCACCACCACCCTTCGATAGATTTATCTTCTTTCTGCCAGCCTACCTTTCTCGGGTCGGCGTTCGCTTTCCCACTCGCGCTCCCGACGAATCGGTCCCTTGGACTTGGTGCTCATTTTCCACGCTTTCCACGCTTACCGGTCCCGAGTCGAGGCAGCAATGGTCCGATGGTTCGACTTACGTCTCGCCGTGTGCGTCAGCATCGCCGTTGCGCTGTTATTGTTCCTTTATCGCGTTATTAATTTTATCCCATTTCTTTCGATTTTCTTTTCCTTCCACTCCCCCACCACCTACACCACCTCCTTCTCATGGTGCCCATGGTGGGTTTCTTTTTTTTCCCGTGCCCTTGTCTTTTGTTACGATACGGTAGTTTCTTGCTTTCCGGCGCCCAATGTCCTTTTCTTTTTATGCTTTTGAATGGGCAACCCTAAAATGAGAATCTTTCAACCATTTGTTTTCCTTCCCTCTCTCTCTCTCTCTCGCTCTTTCTCTTCTCGGTTGCCCCGCATTTTACTACGGCTTCGTACGAATCGACGGTGCTTCCGTTCGAGCCATTTAAACTCATTGGCTACCGAAAAACATCGGAAAACACATTCAAAAAAAAAATAAAATCCCATTGCTGACGCTGCGATCGGAAAATGCGCTATAGAAATTGATGATGGGGCGAGTGGATGTGGAAAATTACCGTTCTAGTCGGGGCGAAGGAGGAAAGCAAGATAAACTACACACATGACTACATACGTATCTCGATGACCATACACACCGGGTTTTCCATTTCTCGTTCCTTCCTCGCGCTTCCATCCTTAACATCGTTATCTCTTTTCCACAGACACACACGCATACTGCCCAAGATGTGTCCCTCAAAAATCTTCTTACAAAGTCTTGCTTCCTTAATTTCTTACCCCCGCCTGCGGAGATGGTGAAAATTGCAAGCCCAAGTAGGCGAGTGGAAAAAAGGGGAGAAGAACGGAAAAAACGGCCTACCGCGCGAACAGAAGGCACAAGGGTTGGCGCTGGGAAGATGGAGAAAGTGGAGCTGGAAAAGTGATGAGCAAAAATTGTACATACAAAAGTAGGGGAAAATTATTTTCGCCACCGGACGTTAATTTTTTCCCTTCATCTTCTTCCAGCGGAGTGGGATGCTTGGAAAAACCGAATGCAAGTTCCGAACGTAAAGAATGAGAAAGAAAGAGAGAAAATGTCCACAGCTTCCCATGCCCTTCACTCGCTGGTTTCAGCGAAAATGATGTGTTTTTCTGTTTTTTCCGTTGCTCGGACCAACCTTAGATTGAGACTTTTTTTTCTTCCTCCACTAAATGCCACCCCATCCCGTTCCAACTATCCAAAGCACTTCGCCCGAAGAAGCTTCCATTCGTCAAACTTGTGCTTTTAAAAGGATGGATTTTTCTGCAGAAATTCTTTTCCTCCCGCAGCACGGACCATGCGCTAATGAGAGTTTGTTTTTAGTGTGTATCGTTTTTCCCATTGTGTCGGTGCGGGAGAGGGCCGAGCGAAGGGGAGGAAAGGCAGCCCTAGGCTGGTACTTGTGTGACAAAACGGTGGCCGAATGGGTGACGATTGTGGGAGGGAAAAAAAGGAAAAGATACAGCACCAAGCAGTAGCACCGTGTGGGCTTGATGATTTTTATTTATCTGTCCGCTTCGAGGAAAATGAAGCTCGCTTGTCCGCCAGGACACGAGCCTTGCCAAGGGCACTCGTGGTCATGTGTGCATGACGGCGTAAGGGAATGAAGAGGAATTTTGGTAATTAGAGATTTCGGGATGGAATAACATGTTGCACACTCGGTGAGGGCGTGGGACGAGCGAGGGAGGGATGAGATTTACAAAACAACACAATTTCACATGCGCTCGTTACGTAGCATGGGTCGATCGGGGACAAGTTTCTTCTTCATTTCAGGTTTCGTTGCCAAATGTTTGCGTGATTTATTATGTGCCCCAATTATTTGTTTGCCAAAGGAATATCATGTTTTGTATACCACAATAACAGCAAACAGGCGGACGAATCAATTTGAAGGAAAGTAAGAGAAATGATCAGATAAAATTGTAATCTTTTCACTTTATCTCATGCCGAACATACCTCAACCTCAACCACTGAAAAGAACTAGTGAATTTTTCTGTACAAATCTCTTTAACATTCAATTTTAACGTGCCTAAACTAGGCTAAGACCAACTTCACTCCAATTATATTTTATAAGTAAAGCATTAAAGGATAAAGTAGAAAAAGGTGACCTGGCTAGTAACACTACTTTTTATACTTTAAATATACAGTTGGTCCCCGCAGTACGCGAATGTTTGGGACCGAACGCAATAGCGTATATCGAATTTTCGTGTATTGCAGATTTTCTCTGCCATATCGTTTATACCTCATATTGAATAGTTGACACTGAGAGGGAACCGCTTATTTAACATATTTTCTATTCAAATCACTAATAAGTGTTCCATTTCTTCTATTGTATCATTATATCTCTGTTAAAAAATGCATATTAAAACTTCATTCTATCAAAACAAAGTAAAATTGACTAATCAGAACTAAAGCAACGCTATAAGCTGTCAGTTGTAAAAAATCGCGTATATCGAGTATAGCGTACTGCGGAGACCTACTGTATGTCGTTTGTTCACTCATAAAAATTGAAAAAAATGTTCTTCATTTTTTAAGAAAAAAAACTATCATTGGATAAGTGTTACTAAACAAAACAAATGGATGCAAAAATTATTCCATTCTTCAACGGTGGACTTCCATCGAAATGACAAATGTCTCCGGGTGCTTCAAGAAATATATCAATTTATGCAACATTCGAGCTTCGACATCCATGATCGGCATCGGAAAGCACTTCAGCCCAGTCCTCTGCTGGCAGTTCGCCCTTTACCGATGGCCTTCTGCCTCTTTCCGTCTAATTTCAAAGTAATTTTCTTCTCATTTATTCAATGACAAGTCGATTTGATACATTTCTTTTTTATCCCGCGTGTGCTGGTGATGCGAACACATCACTGCTCGGAGGATGGGATGGCAGGATATGTATTTTAGTATTTTGTTTTCCTTTTCGTTTTTTTCCCATTTGCCTTTTTCCCATTTCTCTCACCATCGCCGTTCACCGTTACACAACAAACGCACACGCCCGGGGAGGGGGAGGGGGCATGATTCTTGTTGTGGAAAATTCACCATCGAAAACCCGAAAGCCATGTGTGGGACGCGGTTTCGGGAGTTGTGATTATTTTTTCTGATTTTCCCTCCGATTCCTTCTCGAACTCGACTTCGGACGCTCGAAGTCGGAATTTTTGTCTGTTGTTTGTTGGTATGGGGAGGGGGAAACAGAAACCGCTGTGGTATCCATCATTCGCAAATCGCAATCGGTGCACCACACATACACACACACATAGCTCGCCGGATCTAGTGCTGGGCGCAAATAATCCACCCCCGAGCAGCCGGCCTGGTGTAATAATGGCACGAGAAAAGCTACCGTCATCGCCAAAGGACATCGCCACCATTTCCTCCTCCTTCTCCTCCTCCACCTCCACCACCGGCGCAGCGTAACAACACAATCGGACACATACATCATCGTCCACGTGCTGGCGCTGGCGGAGGTCTTGGCCGACGCAACGGAAATCACCCAATCGGGTAAGCGGGAAGGGATGGCGGGAGTCGGATCGACGTTGAAAGTGACACAGGTCCTTCGGCAAATGTTTCTATCTGCAGTAAAACTACCAGCTCCCTAATGCAGCCAGCGGACCGGCGGACATCGTGCGGCCACCCGAAGGGCCTCTTGAAGCCGATGGAAATAAGGATGCGAGTGAAGGTAAGCAAAGCGAGGAAAATAAAACTCTCGCAATCAAACTGACCGGAAGAAGGCGGTGGGGGGAGGTGGGGTTGGGCCGGAGTGGGGTGAAATGTCTCTGTACCTAAATACACACCTCCATGGGGCACACATACGCGCGGAGGAAAAAGGAAAACAGCTCGCCGAACGAAGAAACCGAAGCGTGCAAACAGATATGACCGTTCTGCCAACAAGGGGAACGATTCATATTTTGCAAGTCCTTCAAGGATGAACCGGACACGGACGCAAATAGGACACGAATTACTCGCCCCCTCGCCATCCCTCATTCCCACCCACCCACCGCGTCGTCACGCTCCACCGGTTTTGCTGTCGGGCAGGAGTTTTTCTATTTCCTAATTTCACAAAAAATAAATTGGAAGAAAATTATTAATATTTATTTATTGATGATCTGATCAGAAATATTGATAAGACGCCCTTTCGCTCCTGCACCGGGATGGGCTTTCTTCGGGGAAAAAAGGCTGAACTGGCCGGAGAAACTGAAGCCGGGGGAGAAGATGGAAATAGGCAAAAATTGCGCACCGGCACTTTCACTCCATCATCGATCCATATCAACCGGGCCAAGAGGCAAGGTAGTCGAGGGCTTGGGACGGGACGTTGGCCGAATTGAACCATCATCAGGATCAATTGAAGCACTCGCCAATGGGGGAATATGTCGCTCATTCAACCGGGCATTATGCGTGCCGAGCTGTAAGGCTGCGAATCGATTCGCTCCTTGGTGGTGCTCGGACACTCGAAGGTTACATTCCTGGCGGGCGTGGGCAGGTTTTTCCCAACTGAAGATGATTCTGATTTGGGAATTTTGGTATTTTGCTGAATGACTATTTTGCATTTTTTGTTATTTTCATGTGACCATGCAGAGAATTTAACAATTCATGAATATTATGAAAGCAGGCGTTAATTTTTTCATCAGTCCCTCAAAAAAAATTTCACTAAGGATATTTCAAAACGACAGGTAGTTCCCCAAATAATTTGTTTACTATAGAAAATATAAACTGTATAATACTTTTGAATACGATATATTCGAAATTTTCATTATGTTTTAGATAAAAAAGTTCTACTAGTACTTTGTTGTTTTTTTTTGTTACAACTTTCAATTTAATTGAATGCGTAACAAATGAATTTAATAAAACGTAAATTGGTTTACGATGTGGCTCCACCACTCGGCTATCAATTTTTTTATAAAGCCTGTACAATCAAAACATGGAAACATAATCAATATGCACGTTAATAAAAATTCCACTAGTATAATGATATTTCCAATGAGTCGATAATATATTCAATGATGAAAACAAGTTATGAATAAATTATAAATTTATTTGAAAGGCCATAATGGAGGTTTCAAATAAATTAAAGTCAAAGATAATAAATTTGGATCATGCTGCATTGAGTAATTCTAATTCTAAAGAATGTTTTAACATCAATTTTATAGGAATGAATATTATCATATTCAAAGTCACCATACTTTTCCTTGCATAATTTTTCCAAGTTGGAAAAATCGGGTTATAAATATTTTTCTTGGAAATGTATATTTGCTTGATTTAGTTTATTGCTTGATTTAGTTATATTTATTAAGTCAAGCTATGCTTTACGTTGATATCCACATTTTATGCTCAGTGTTTAAGTAATTTTCCAACACCTTAAATTTCTTGGAGTTAAATTCTTTCGGTTTAGTAACAAATTACAGAAGTATAGGTTGTGCCTTTGAATTAATTATTATTGAAATACATTTTGAAAGATCATTAGCTCCACAAATGTTGCTTATAATTTAAAATATTTAAAAATTAAGGTTTTGTATTATTCGATTTTAACTGTTTGAATTGAGCTACTCCAATTCAGCTATCAATGAAGTGCTAACGTACAGCATAATTAACATGTTTGAGCATTGAATAGAGTTCAATTGGTTACATTGTTCACGGTGGTTTTGCTGTCGACGAAGCCTCACTGTAATTGCGCATCCCGCAGTTCCTATTTATAGTGCAGGCGTGAAATTTATAGGTTTTCCAACGGCTGTATTCGGAAGAAACCACAACCCATCGATCGTAAACACATTTCCCACCCCAGCGACTGAAAACTGCAACCAGCCGATTGTAAAGTTCATTGGCCTCTCTCGTATCCCCGTCGAGTTCGAGATCCTTTCGTACAGATGGCCCTGCCGGTGGTTGCTAATTGACTGCGAGGGTGAACGAACCGCGTAAGGCACTGAATTTTCCACCGGAGAGTAACGCCAGAAAAACGGCCGGAAATGTTAGGGGAAGTATGGTTTGCTTTCGTTGACCATCCCCGTAGCACGGGCGGACACGGAACACGAACTTCGAGCTAAACCGGAAACGCGCTGCCCCAAGGATGTCCACCCGGTGGAACACGAATCAATCCAATTTGTGGCACAAATCGCCGGAACTTACCTTTAGTTTCGGGTTGCTCTGCACTTCGATGCTCGCCCAACGTTTGACATCCGGATTGTACTGGTTGCTGTTGCAGTTTTGCAGTGAGGTAGTTGCGGGAAGGATGTGAGGGGTCGGTGCTACGACCGACGGTTACGCGATTTCCGTTACAAACACTTGTTTATCACAATATTTTCCTCCTTCCGTGGTGCTGTTTGCTGTTGCAGTGGGATACTTTGCGCTTGGTCACTGTGGAGTCACGCGAAAAGCCACGGAAAAAGTGGTCCCAAAATAGTTGTGTTAAAGGAATTCTTCCAGAAACATTTTATATTTTCAATTGGTACTAGGATGTAGCTATTATTATAACCATTCCTATCCGTTTTCTCCTTGTGGTCAAAGACTGGCATAAAATATTGCATATCACTAGTCAATTCAGTTTCTTATTTCTTCCAAATTTTCAAAGAACAACTTTACATCTCGCACAAATCATATAAATTGAAATTCATAGTATATTCAAATAACTTTTGTATAGATGTTGTGTTTGCCCTCACCTTGGGTTTTTATGCCAAAAAAATGCTAAAACTTGCACCATGGAAGGTTGAATTTAGTTTAAAATCACCTTCGCAGTTCAACCACCAACGGAGTTTCACCGTTTTTATTGCATCCCTTAGAGATCGCACTTTTTTTCAACGGATTTTTTAGTTTTCTGTTGAATCGATATTTATGACTTTACGGAACGTATAATTTTATGCTTGCGTATAGTTTCATGGGGAAAATAAAATCCCCCGATCCCCGGGGGCCGTCTTCACCAAGGATTCAAAGTACCCTCACCAAAAACCAAATAACAATCCGAAAGGACGCAGCAAGAAAAAAAGCTCCAAGTTTAACCTTTTTCCCGACTAATACGACAAAAAAAAACCCCCCGGAGTTCGTTGGTAGTGAAAAGAAAAAGAACCAAGTAGAAGAAAAGAAAAAAAGGCGATTTACGTGCGCCCGGAAAGTAGACGATTTGATGTCATAAATCAAAAAACTAGTTACAACATGGGACATCAATTGGGGCGGTGGGTGGGAGAGATGGGGTGGAGCAAAAGCAAAAAGAAAACAGGTATGGAAGGATATGGAAAAACGATTTCGATTAACCGCGTGTCGCAGTCTTCGGAAGCGCGAAGCGAACAACCGCCCAGCAACAGCAACAAAACAACCCGGAAACCCACAGGTTGAACTTTCACACAGAAGACGCTGACACTGAACAGGTTCCGCACTTTCGCACAATTTCAAGCGCAAACGGTGTCCTTTATCCCAACTGGCCAGTTTGCTCGCTTCGAGAGTATCCAGTACTTTGTGACTTATTTAACCGTGCACTTTAACATCTCTTTATTTTTATTCATCTCACGAACACGGATACTTTAGACACGATCGGAAAGGATTCCACCTGTGACTGGAAAACGTTCACCAGGACTCTTTGAAATTTTCCAATTTTCCTGCTGCTGCTACCGCGAGCCACTTTGTCACCAATTGTCCGGAAACGTGCGTGCATCTCCCGTGAAGGTGCGTGAGCGTATCATTCTTGAGCGGCAATAAAACTTTGCACCCGACACCGGGCCCTTCCTGTGGGCCGCCCGGCTTTGGAGCCGGAAAACTTACAGAAAACTTCACAACGATAAAACACCTAACTAATCATTTCGACACATCCATCGTCCGCACCGCAGGACCGCGATTCTTTCTTGGGTGTTGTGTTCCTGCCCCAGGACGCGCGCACCCTCGTCTGTGTGGGTGTGTGTGTAATTTTTTTTCTTCTTATTCGAAACAAAAAAATCCCGTCTCGCTCGTGTGAGATGGTGCTGGTAGCCGGGCTACACGCGCCGTTCCGGAGGCTACCGCTTCGGACGCGACTTTTTTACAGACTAACCCACCGGGTTCGCAGGCAGCCGGGCCAGACCGCCACGCAGTGCCAAATAGACGTCGGGAGCGACTGCACTGAGCACCGAGTGCGCGACACGACGCCGAAGGGCCGACCAACCGAAAAAAAAAGAAGGAAAAAAAACACCCCTGAAAAGGAAAACGGGGACCTTCATCGCATCCCCCGAAAATTCACCCCACACGCAGCACGAACCCAGCAAGCGCACGCTGGACACATGGCAACGCGGCCAGGGTGAAGGGAGGCTTTGAGGGGACGAAGCGAGGGTGGATGTGAGGGAGAGAGGTGGGCGCGTGTTGGTACGAACGAGATGCAAAACCCGAAAGAGGCACCCGCGAGGCCTGCTTGGGGTGAAATGGCGACAACGAGCATGATGACAACGCAGTGTGGCCCACACACTCATATACACACACAACACGCATACACCCGGCCAAAGTTCTTTTGCTAAAAATTTTCTTTTTTCCGAAACCGAAATGTTTTGTAATTTTTCCATCCTCCTCAGCCACATTCGCTCAGCTGCTTCTTTGTCCCTCTCTCTCTGCTTCTCGATAAACACATATACACACACCCTCGTACTTTCCATGCTGTCTCGTCCTGGTTGATATCCTTTTTTTTCCTTTTCCTACCGCCGACAACCACACACGCGACCGAAACGGACGCCCGCACGCACGCATACACGCAATTTTTATTTTGTCTCCCACTCGCGCGATACGATTTGCCATTCGCGCGCGCAAGGACATTTCGCCCTCGAAGGATAACCGAGCTCGTGCAATGTAAGTGCATCTCCATTGTGGTGGTGGTGGTGGTGGTTCCGAAGGTGCTGCATATGCGCCGCATTGATGTGTGTCACTCATTCGTCCAGCGATTGGAGAGGAAATCCTCATCGAAGGATATTTTGGCGTTTATTTTCTGGTGGCATCGCACACTGCGAGCGAACGCTGGAGAAGGGCAAGGACGGATTTGATGAGTGCTTCGTAGATGTACGATCATACCGGATACGGGTGCATGTCGCTGCTCGCCAGGACATCCATCAACGGGAAATCCACCCCCGAGGAATGCAAAACATCCACCGACAGACTGAATGTCATCATCTGATGTTCGCGCGAACGAATGCGACCATAAGGAGGCTTAGTAACATTGGTAATTGATTGATGATGATGATTTTTTAAATCACAAAATTTAATAAACCGATCAAATATGAAAAAGTTAAAAACCTTCCAGACACAGTAACGTAAAAGAGATTCTACAACATGAAAACACTTTGTAAATTTATCTTCAAAGTACAAAATCTACGCAGGTTCCACAAACAAAAAAAACAGCACGCACCTCATCCTATTTATCCGTCGCTCATTCATGCATACTTCAACAAAAATTTTATTTTATGCGCGCGCATAATTTTTTCCATGTTTTCCAACCGAAAAGCACATATTTGCTGTGCCCTTGGTAAATCTAGGGGAAGTACAAGTTGCATCGTCACGAGACGCAATGAGCCATGGGCTTACTGCTCACGTCTCAGTACAGTGAGTAGATTTTCAAAGAGAAACGATAGGATGAGTAACCATAAGTCATATGACTTTGAAGCACATTTAGTCCACTTTTCATTTATTTCATTATTACAGTCAGTACATTTCATTATTGGTTTTACATGCTTAAATTGATGGGTATTGTTGAAGCGGAAGTACGCTAGAACTTAACACAGCTTGGAGACCAATTTTTGGTTTAACTTAATATCTACCGGGTCTTTGAAAGGAAATAAGCATACCCATCCACGAATTGCTCACTTCGTTTTCTTTTCTGTCCATGTTCAATTACAAATTAGGCAATTATATTTAAATGTATTCCAAGCCTCCGTTTAGTTTCTGTGATCAATACATTCTCCGGTTTGGTTAAACGTGAAAACAGAAAATTTATTTATTTATTTATTTATTTATTTATTCTGGTATTACGGGCGTTGCCGTATTGTTAGAGGCAATATGCTCTAACTGACTTTGTGGTTTGAAGAAAAAAGAAAATCGTCTGAATAAGTGACATTGAATTTCGCACACATTTTCAATGCGATCGTACATAGTATAAATTTTCCAAAGCTTCTACAACACATTAACAAACAACACAACGTTATTTTTAAAGTAAACCGAAACTTTAAAATGGGACCAATTGTGCGTAGATTATGCGTAAATACGGTAAAATATTTTTGTTGTTATTTTAATGTAACAAGCTTATTTTTAGGATGAATTTTATTCAATCAAATACTATGCAACAGAGATTGAGTTTTCTTGGTAATAACGTACTTAAATCGATCGATTTACAGCTAAATATGATCATTCGTTATCTTTGCCGCAACCTCGCGAGGTGATCCTCAGACGATCACATTTATCTTCCATGTCGTTTGCGTTTTTCGAGAGAGCAACCTATATCGTCTAGTATGACGCTATGAGGGATAGCTGCCTATATCTTATACCGATTAAGCGCCAATTCTACCTGCATTTGTATCAGATTCTTGTTTTCGTCGAATATTTCTTTCGCGAGCATTTGGCGCTTCTGTTCCAGCAGCGCATTCTCCTTCATGTAATGCCCAACCAAATTTGCGTACTCATCGCTAGCCGTGATGGATCTGTCCACAGTACCGACACCACCTTGCGCACTGCCGTCCGTCACGAGCAGTTTCTTCATCTTGACAATCTCATTCCGTTCCGTTTGGATGCGGGCCTGCAACTGCGCCTTCCAGTTCATCAGCTCCTGGTTTTCCAGCTGCAGCCGGATCAACGTCAGGTACTCGGGATGATTTTGTGGCAGGAGTAGAAACCCGTTGTCCGTTACGGTCACCTTGTCGCTTACTTTTGGCACCTCCGTAACGGAAGCGTTCACCACAGCTGCGCCATCGATCTTCATAGTGGCGCTGGTGGTGGTGGTGGTTTCGGGAGAATCCGGTAAGGTCGGTTTGGTCTCCACGGTACCCGACTCGTCGGGTGTTTCCTGTGGAGTGTTTTTCGTTTCCGTATTGGTAGCCGATTCGGTTGAAATGGCCGTCACCGTCTTGATGGACGATTCGTCATCGGAGCACGAGAATTTGGCCTTCTGCAGGTTCAGATCAATCGAGATGTCCCCATCGACTGTGTCGTCCATGCTTTTCTGAACGCAATCTGATTTCTTCTCGAACGCCCGTAGCTTGCGCTGTGTGAAGAGATACAAAGGTGTACCGAACCGTGAGTTAGATGGTGCAAGCTGTACAAACACACACGTGAAGGGGTTCCTCTGCTGGAGACAACCTTGAAAATAAGCTCACCTTTAGTTGCGTAATAATACGTTGTACCTCCCAAAGTTGTTCTTCACGCTTCTTAGTTACAAAGCCAGCATTCATTTCGGCGTGAATTTGAGCTAACAAGCTTTCCTGTTTCTTCAGCTCAACGGAAATTTCCTCGGGCGTCTCCGGTAGGTTGGGACTAGAAGCAGTTATTGGTGGCACGTATCTAAAACGAAAAAAACAACGATACAGTTTAACGAAACAATAAAATAATCTGAGTTACTTCATTCTAATTTTGCCGACAGTACTTTAGTAAAAAACTAGACAACAATTTAAGTCTCGTTTTCTTCATCATGTTCCAGTACGAATAGAATGCTTGTTGGCCCTGCGATATCTTCCGTGTGACGTTTTCAATGAAACTGTTCATCAAATAGATCGTGCACTTGATATCATCCGTCGCTTATCTCCTGTTTGTTTGAGTCTGAATTGGGACACATTTTATCTATCCGCCTGATCGTGCATATCGTTCCTGTCTTACCGCAGAAGTGATGTTACTTACTTGTGCAAGGTAGTGTCTGCGAACAGCGTACTGCAGTGGCACAGAATCGCCACGAACAACCGGTGGGACATCTGCAGTGTGGGACTCAAAAGCATCGCAATGTTCTGGGCGTTCATCTTGGTGAAATCTTCATTCTGCGTTACCGCATCCAAGTGCATAAACATCCACGAGAGCAGCGTTTGGTTGCAGCTGGGCAGTTGCTCCACCAGACTCACCAGCTCCTGTTCCTGCTGCGACACTTGCGAGTGTGAGGCGACCTCCTCGAACCGCGACGACAGATCGGTCGTGAGGATCGGCTCGGGAAGTTCGCGCAAAAACATCTTCAGCAAACCGCAAGCAATCGGTACGTCCATCTCGCCGACGCAGCTGCCCTCGCGATTGTTGTACGTCTTCTTAAGCTGCTGGAGCTTAGTTTTTACGGCTTCAACCTTGTAGATTTGCTCGCTCTGTAGACCGTGCTCCTGCAGAAAATCGATACAGTCGCGTACGACCAGCGGCAGATTGATGCCGTCATGGCAGCGGCTCCGTTCGGTGGCCAACCCAAGCGACACGCCGAAGATGGGTTGCGCATCGCCGAGCTCGAGCACTTCCTCGCTGACGCTTCCCTGTTTCAGTTTTTTCTCCTTCTTATCCTTCGATTTGTCTTTCTTCTCCTTCTCCTTCTTCTCCTTGTCCTTTTTCTTGTCCTTGTCCTTTTCTTTTTCACTCTTTTCCGGCACCTTGAGGCTGTCGTCCAGCTTCACTGGTTCCGATTTTTCCTTTTCGCGAGATTTTTCCCTCTTTTCCTTGCTCTTCGACGGGAACTTGAACGTTTTCGATTTTTTCGTCTTCGACGGACTCCTGCCAAAGAGAAACATTGATTTACTCCACATGTTCACACACTAGCCCCGTTTGAGCGAAGCATCGGTTGGTGTATGTGTTGAGCGGAATGCAATTGCGACTGAGCAGCGGTTGGTGACGAACCGATGCACCGATATGCCCACATCGCACCACCAACCGAAAGGTGCTAGCAGCTTACTTTGTTTCGAGCTCCTCCTCCGGTGAGCTTTCCCCCTCCAGCGTGGCGTAGGCCGTTTTCTTTTCCTTCTTATCCTTCCTGCGGCCTATGAGAAGCTCCTTTTTGCTCACCTTCTCCGGATCAGCGTCACTAACTGTTGAATGTAGCAGAGAAAACATCAATAACCGTTTTGCCACCTGAATGGACGGTGCGAAGGAAATTGCACTTCACCGGGACACGTACAGTCTTTCTCATCCTTTTTGCTTTTACCACCGGCTTCCGACGCGTACAAACCGGGAAAATCCTTTTCCACACAATCCGGACTATCGAAATCCATTGTAAATTTTCACTGAAATTGATCGCGACTGTGCGGTTTGTTGTTGTTTACCTTCTTTCTGCCCCAGATGACTTGGATGACGTTTGATTCGACCGAATTGCATTTCCGCACAGTGGGAGAGTTGTTGGCGATATAAGAATGAAAACATTGTTTTTTTTTGTAGAACAGTCCCAACAAGAACAAAATTGAGACAAACTTTACGATTGTACCATTAAAATGTTTATTTGCATTTGCACGTTCCGTGATCTATAGTTTAAAATACCCCAACTTGCATCACATTAATTTATGATTATCTGTATAATCTTGTTTACATGCAATAAGGGTTTAGGACATGATTTGTTTAAATTTACGTCGGTGTGGAAGACAAAAGCACAAACATGACCCACAGATGAAGCACAGCCACGTAAACGATCACAAGGATGCGAATCACCGGATTGCGCCGAAGAAACACGCCCAACCTAATCCCGATGGAGTCTAGCGACGAATACGCCCGTTTCATTCTTCGAGCAACGTTGTTATCAAACGGATTTTCAACCATAAAATTCGGAACCTGCGATTTGGCTGTGGAATACAATTGAAAAAAAAATATTCAGAGTGGCATGCCATAAGCTTACTGGACAATTCCTACCATCGTCGGTCACATTGCTGTTCAAATAGACTGCCTTCTGTTGTCTAACCTGCGATGCTGTGCTGCGGTACTGGTTCTAAAATAAAAGAAAAAAACATTATGGTTTCTCACGGGTCACTCGGAAAAGCATGAATGTTTACCTCTAATTTTTCCAGCTGTATCCGAAGAGCATTTTTTTCCGCGGTAATCGACTCCAAGGCAGTTTGCTTCTGAACCAATGATTGCGTTAATGATGTCAATCGATCTTCTAGATCAGTCGGGGGGCTGCCCGGCCGGGTGTGCAATTTATGTCTAAGCTTGGTTATTTCTGACTCCCTACAAAGTGAAAAAAAATAAATAATTTTCATAACTGTTTTTGGCGTCCACTTACTTTTCATGCAGGCGGAATGTAAAGCTAGTCCGTTGTTTGACCATCTCCTCGCGGGCCGACAAAAGCTCCTTTTGTTTGATTTTGAAATCATCTTGCAATTGTAGCATTTTATCTGTCTCGCACGACAATTGCTGCTCCAATTGTAGGACCTTCTGTTCAAGGCCTTGCAGCGTCAGTTTTAGTTTTTCCTCTACACCTATCCATTGGGTTTCCCGTTGCTTCGTACGTTCGTTAAGAGCATTCAGCTCTTCCAGCAAGTTAGTCTTTTCCTGTCGCGTCTGCTCCAGTTCTATCTGTAGAATCTGCTCTGAGTTGCTCACCGTAGCTACGTCCGGGTCTGAATTTCCTCCACTGCTAATGGCAGTGATCTGTTCCTTCAATTGTTCAATCGTTTTTTCCTTTAACTGCAGTGTAGCATGTGCACGTATACGATACTGCTGCAGTTCTGAAAGCGTATTTTCCGCCTCTAGCTTTGTGGTCTCTAGTTTGGCACTCAGCTCCTGTTCACTCTGTATGTGTTTTGCCACAGTGGACTCAAGCTCGGAAATGGATTTCACATACTTGCTGTTTGACTCTTCAATACCCAGCAACTTGGTGGCCAAATCATTTTTCTCGTCCGCCAAACTCTGGCACAATGCCTCCAGGTCCAACAATTTAGCCTCTGCCTCACCGTTGCTCAATAGTGACATGGCATTGTCTAGTTCGCTTTTCAACTCGTCCCTCTCGGATTTAACCTCCGCCAAGATGATTTTCATAGCCGCTAGTTCTTTTTCAACGGAATAGCCAGGGTCGAGAGCGGGTACGGTGGCATTGTTAGACATCACAGCACTCATATCAATGACGGTCCCATCTTTCTTCGAGTTCAGCGAGCTGCGCCTTGAGGAAGTATCGGAAAAGTTTTGCTTTTCCGACTTCGAGGACAATGTTTCGATGTTTTCGTCGATGTTGCGTTCGTAGGAGGAATTCGAGGCAGACCGTGTCATTCCCTTGGAGTTTTTCACCGAAAGTATCGAACCTGTCGACACAATCCTCGGTTTGGCTGGTTTCGGTGCAGTAGTCTCGCTTGCGACACTGACCTCCAGCAACGGGGTATCCACATCATCAGAATCGGGTCGGGTCTGTAGCACAGTGGCTGCATTCTGATCAATCTTGGTGAGAATGTTTTCGGCCCTTCCGGCCAGGTCTTGGAACCACGACATCACCTAAACTTTTATATTTAAAGCACGAATTGCAGAGCAAAGTTGTCATCAATTCTGACGTGCATGTTTATGTTATTAACGCCAAGGTTACTATTTACTCTTGCTTCAAGAGGTTGGACCAATCGATTCAGCTTGTTGTGTCTCTTTACCTTGATATTGCTGAATCCAAAACAGGAACCAATTTTGAGATTCGATTCGACGGTTGGTGTAGAGCCCAGATACGAATTTCCCTTGAAATTGCAATCCAATATGGTAATTCAATTAAATATATGTGAAGTTTATGTAACATTTTCATAGGTTTTAATCAAGAAATATAATTATCAAAACTTAATCACTTTTTCGTATTGTTTGTTCTACGAAGCAAATTTGTATTGGATTCATATGGTTGGTAACAGCTGATTAATCTTTACGTGTACTATAACAACTGTTAATTGTTATAGAGTTGAATTAAAACGTTGTTTTCTGGATAATTGTTTAAGTTATCAATAATTCCAATATCCGTAGATGGCGTCGTGTTTACCTTTCTAATCACTGTATATAAATTAACCTTGGGAGGAACCTTGTCGGAAACACAACTACCAATCGCGAATGTTTGTAAACAATCACGGTATTCTACAGCTGCAACATGTCCCAAAAAGAAAGATATTTTACTAATCCTTTTCAAGATTATTGTGAAAATGTACACGGACCAACAGAGAAGGATTTGATTCCGCGAGTGACAGTGTTAGATTTGATAAAGAAATACGTTAAACTTATCTTAACCAATGCCGGTGCAGAGCGCGAAGATTTGTACGTGGGTGAAGCAGGTAACAATTACGGTGTTCTTACCAAACCGAAATTGTGCAAAACACACTGATGATTGACTCTCATTTTACATTAGGAATCGCATTTATGTTCTGGAGGCTCTCCCGGTCAAATGAAACGAAACGCCTGTTCCCTTGCTTAGAATATGCTTTAAAATATATTTCCCATGCGAAGGAACTTGCCTCGGCTTTGCCAAAGGCAAGCAGCTCCAAAAGTCGGGTAGCGTTTTTGTGCGGAAATGCGGGAATAGCCGCTGTTTCAGCTGTCATTTCATACGACATGGGAAAAGAGCAGATCTTGCAGAAGGACATAGATGAGTTTCTGAAAGGCTACCCCGCGTGTGCCAAACCCGATGCGAGCATTGCGGATGAGGTGCTGGTAGGAAGAGCTGGTTACCTTCACGGCGTTTATTGGCTGAATCAATGTATTGAACCAAAACCAATCCAACGGAATGTAATAGAAGACATCTGCGAGGCACTTCTTAAGCGTGGTCGAACCTACGCCAAGGCAATCAAACACACATCGCCGTTAATGTACGAATATCACGGTAAAGAATACCTCGGAGCGGCCCATGGAGTCAGTGCCATTTTACATGCTCTACTAGATTCCCCTTGGTTTTGTGAAAATGAAACGGGACATTACAATATTTCAACATCGAGGCAAGCCGATATCAAGAATACACTTGACAGCATATTATCGCTGCTTACTAAGGATGGCGATTTGCCAACGAGGTTTGATTCGGATAGAATGCTCGTACACTGGTGCCATGGTTCCGGTGGTGCAATCTATCTCTTTGCGAAAGCATACCTTATTTACAAGGAGGAAAAATATCTCAAGGCATGTCGGAAGCTGGCCGATCGTATCTGGCAACGTGGCTTACTGCGTAAAGGACCGAAAATTTGCCACGGGGTGTGCGGGAACGGATACGCTTTTCTTCTGATGTATCGCTTAACCTTGGAAAAGTTGTACTTGTACCGTGCCGCAAGGTTTGTAGAGTTTCTAACGACGGATATTTTTTCGAAACACTTGCTCACACCAGATCGACCGTTCAGTCTGTACGAAGGATTAGCCGGTGCCGTTTGTTACCTGGTAGATGTGTTAGATCCGTTGAGTGCTTCCTTCCCGTTCATGGATGTATTCGAGTTTAAATTTTAAATAGCTGGTTTATCTTAAACTAAATTTAAAAAAATGTAATATACAGTGGTTTAGAAATTGGATGAATCGTAATATTTGTGTCTACCGAGTCACGGATGAGGTGCAAAAATTGGTTCCGGTAAACCTACCGACTTAGGGTAAAGGCTTCGGAACTGTCTTCGAAATTTGTTTGGTTGTTTCCATCATGTGCGGCAAAACAGGGAGGAAACAATTTGGATGAAATAACAACAGTTTGTGCTAGAGTATGACAGAACCACGATAACGCTGGTACAGTTGCTGGCACCCGAAGGCACGTCGCCGTCTGGTCATTCGGCTACGTCGAACCCCTGGAACATCGGCCGGTGACCTTGGGTAAAGAGTCGAGCAGCACAACACACGAACGTGGCGCCAAGCATGAACATAACGCAGCTACTCGTAGGCGATTGGATAAAGGTATAAAACGTGCCTTATGGTGGTACATCTCCATCAGTCGTTTTGGCGGTCAAGTGTTAAACAGGGGTTAGTTTGCAGTGGCTCATCATCATGAGATTTTCCATCGCGCTGGTGTGCATTCTGGCACTGTGCGCCATCGTGGATGCAAAGTGCAATAAGTGTAAGAGCAACGAATGTGAATGTAATTTGGAGATAGCACGTGGGCCTCCAGCTCAACCGTTTCCGTTTTATAAGAAAAAAAAGTGCAATGTCACTCGACCGCTTGAGCTGAAACCGAAACCCGACGTCTGCTCGTGCGAGCAGGAGTATCGCATCCGTCCGCTGGCACCCGAGAATTGTGAACCAAAGTTTGCAAAGTCTCGATCCTGTGAGTGCGGCTTCGATCAACCGGAACATAAAGTCAAGAGGTAAGGAAGCCCGCACAGGAGATGGTGTTTAAATATCTCTGAGTCTAAATGTTTTTATTGTCTGTTTTTCCACTGGCTCTCTTCTGCAGGAAGTATCCGGCCGATATCATTAGCCGACTGCTGGCGATCGAATACGCCAACAAGAAAGACATTCCTGAAACGCATCTGTACGTTCATGGGCGTCCAGTAACGCCACCACCTGCTCAAAAGCGGGAAGGTATCGACGAAGAGCGCCTGCACAAAAACCACCTGCACGTGGTTGAGCTGAAGCCGGCACAGCGGAAGCGCGTCCACTATCGGATGTACTCATCGGAGGAAACCGAGGGCGCACCGTGCCATCCGAAGGAGGACAGCTACTGTGACCTCTGCTACGGAAAGGTTGAACGTCGGGAACCAAAGTTTGACGTCCTACGACAAGATGGGCCGGCCTGTGACCATTGCCAGGATCGCGATAGTACGGAGGAAGTTGACGAAACGGAGGAGGACTTTTCCACTGAGCCACCGGTTAAGCACTGCTCCAAGTGTATGAAGTCGAAGAACACTTGTGACTGCCCGAAGAAGTACGACAGCTACGAGGATGACTATGAGGAGTACGAGTGTCCATTTGCTAACAGAAACTCCAGGTCGATTCGCTCGCCGGGTGCTGCTGAATCTACGCTCGTCGTTTAGGGAACGGAGCGTTAAGGGACGATTTGTGCGGGTTAAGTTGTGATATTCTTTACTAATCGTAGGATTGATTCATTAGCGGTGCAAACGTGTTTGTACATAGTGCCAAGAAGCAATCAATAAAAACTGAGTCCTGTATAAATCCAGACTTTTTTGTAAAACGGAGAATGATTGTAAAAGTGTCCGAAGACTCATAATCCGACCAGTACTCATCCGAAGATAAGTGTTATGCATATGAACGGACTTCAGATGATTATTTCGTTGTTAAATGGAAACAACATTTTTTCAATGTTTCTCACTCACTTCTAAAAATCGTTATCATTGAAATAGATTGGAAATCCATTCTAAGGCTTCACACGGTACGTGATTTTATGATGCTGCAAGTAGCCGGAATATTTGGTAATTGGCTGTTATTTATTAATCAAAGGTCGAAATAAAACCAAACCAATTCAACCATCAAAGCAATGAAATTTGAGGCAATTTATTTTAAAAAGAATAATTTCAACATTTGCTTAGAACCAAAAAGGTCTTGAACGAACTAATCTAGATGAACATGAAATTTAAGTTTTTTAATTAAAGTAAATTAAAAAGTATACTTAAAATATGTTGTCTCGAAGGAAGACTGAGCTTTGCAAGACTTAAATCAAGCTATCTTATATTCAAACAACTTTAAGTAAATTTTTGTTTGTTTGTTGAACTTTTAGATATTTAATTTACTTTAAATAATACGGCCAGGTCTGATGTAAAGTGAAGTAAAGTAAATGGAAAAATGAAAAAAAAATAGTTTTAGGCCGAAGTATTTTTTGCAAAACTCGTATATTCACTTTACGAAACCAAACAATCGTTACTTAATTATCATTTGCTCGGCACTAGTTTTTTTAACATTGATAATATTTTTATGTATCCACCGCTTGAAACATTTTCGAAGAATGATGAAATACTCACAATTGGTTTTGCTGCACGATAGAGCGTAGAAATTATGTTATTTTTTGTTGCTGTCTATTTTCAATGTTTTGAATAAAAAACCTCAGTTCCACACGTCTCACGATTCAACCGTGCTTCTTGTCTTCTATCGAGAAGAACGTAATCTGCAGTTGGACATAATAGGGCGTTGAAATTTGAAATCCGCTTATCGCACGCATTTCTTTCACCGTCGGTAAAACGGTTGTGCAGACGCCTTCTTTCGCCCTGCACAGATAAACATTATGCAGAAATGCCGAACTCAGTAAAATTCCTTCCAACATCGCTGGAATCCAAGAAAAACGTGGCGAAAACATCCCATGCAAAGCGAGCAAACAATCTCGATTGTTGCTCGTTGAAATAATGTTTTCCTTGCGGTGGTCGCGTTGGTTGGTATGTTCATACACACCGGAATCACACCAGCCACCACCAGGTACGTGACCTAGGCAGAACCGCTTTGCGTAACCAGACCACAACAATTCCTCTGGAACAGTGCTCCGGAGCCAACGTGTCTACAAGGGCAGTGTATGGTTAAAAGGAGCACCGATCACTGGCGAAGGTTTTGGGGAGCGGAAAAATATTAAAAGTTTTTCGTAGGTTAACGACGAAAAGTGCAGCTATAAAATGAAGTGTCTTGCGTGGATCGTGCTCTCTACTGCCGTGTTGTTTCTGCTATGGCCGGAACGATCGGAAGGCTTTCCGAGGGGGTGCTTTAATTGTGCCAGGAACAGAGGATTTCCCCAAGAAAAGTGCTGCGATGAGTGTCCCGTTTGTCGGCACAACTTCGATGTAGAAGCACCGCCAGATCCGGGCTGCCGGAAAGTTACCAGATATCAGTACGATGTGGAGAAGATCACGGGCTGCCATAAGGAAACTTACGATCGGTTGGATGCAGCGGTCGAGGTTTTGCCCGGAAAAGGCTGCAGGAAGTATGCGAATAACGTTAATGGCCCTTGCAGCGGTTTGTGATCTAATGGCTACTCTCTTTTAGATCTTATCAGTACCACTACGACGTGGAGAAACCCTGCAATTGTTACGAGGAAAACTTCGACACGTACGACTTTGAGGTCGTAGCACCGAAGAAGGAGAAAAAATGCCAAAAAGTGAAACTGGAGGCATACGCGGATCATCCTGTTCGACGTAAGTATTCCGCTGAAGCGTAGACTAACTTTCCTTACATTAATACCGTCGATCTCGACTTTCTATTCGCTACAGACTGCCAATGCGACTGTAATCAAAGACGGTACGTGCAGGGAACGGATTCCCGAAACCGGACTCTTTTAAATGTTTCAGATAAAACCACCTCCAACGAGTCGTATGATAGTGATCGTAACCGGATAAGACGATTAAAACGGCACATTGAAGATGGTTTTAAAATCCAGCTTCCCCACGATGCCATACGGTGCGAATACTCAGCGCAAGTACGCCGACCAAATCGCCCTGGTTTAAATCGGAGATCCCCGTACCATCGTAGTTTACCGACCGGGCCCCGGCTCAAGCGAAAAGAAAAGCAAAATGGATTCCTGACCAATCAGGGAGGATTCGTTTGCCACTGTGTTCCGTCGGATCAAAATGTGGATAGGGCCGAAGGGTACACTGGGGACCTGGTTGGCGCTGCCAGGAAACCCGCTTCCTTCCGCGAGCAACCGGTCTACATCGGGGACTCGTCGAACCCGATCACTTACGATCAGATCAAGAAGCATATGGATGCGCTACCCAGATCGGAGTACAGTCCCTCTACCAACGACGTCATCGGCAATCTGACCGTCCTGTTCTACGATATTTACCAGCAGAAGCACAAGAAAAACTTTACCCTTCCCCTGAAGTACGGTACGCGCACGGTGGTGGAGAAGGGTGATGGTCTGCAGCAGTACGATATCAAGCCGATCGAGGGCGAATATCAGCCAGCGAAATTGAACAAGCTCGCCTCGAAGGGGCTACGTATAATAGGGCGGAAAATAGAAGAGAAAACTGGGCAGACACCAGCATCACGAAGAAATCGACTTCAGAGACGACCCTGACCTTGTTCTTTTTAGTACTTTTTCAGAGAAATGCGAGAGTCCGGTTATGATCACATTGACCAGTTTACCTACTTAATTAATACTTCCATCAATGATTGTTTTATCCCTCTTCGTTTCATGTGTATTTATGATGAACGTTTAACTTTTGTACATATTTAATTTAGCTGACGTGGACGAACTCACCGACTGTGGACGTGACGATCCCTACGGAAGACTTGAACATCCTTGCGACCATTCAGACACTTGAATAACGATGCCGACAATCCTCTTCGTTGAAGTGCAATCTCCGATCAGCATCATCAGTGATCTATTGAATGTCATGAAATAAAAATTTTAAACACCATATTTCATACTTTGTTATGCTAGCATCTCATTTTATCTCAAACAGTTTCATGTTTTGACCTATCAGAAATTGTGTAATCAATTATATTGAAAAGGAAATAAAGTTGTTACAACAGCATCGTAATACATTATAGAAAACATCTTAAACATTCTATTTTCGACGATAAAAATTTCTCATTCAGGGTATTATATTCAAAAACACATTGTGCCTCAATTATGTAATCAACATTGATGCGATAAAATGCACTAACATTTGTAATTATTATTGAGAAATGTTAGGTGAACAACGCAAACCTTTTCTGGGTTTGTCCCAATAATTCTGTGAAAGTCAACTGAAGCGAATGTTTCGATGTGATTTGTTTTACAAAACGAGCTATGCACAGCATACAAAACAAAACCCAGTTCATCTGCAAATGCGATTGATTAAAAAAATGGTTAAGATGATTGGCGCGTGTTTGGAAACTAATGACCAAAAATAAATAATTCCTAGTACTCTAATAATTCCACGTACTTTCCGGTTGGTACGTGTACACATCTACAACAGATATACTGTTAAAAACCTATCGTAAATTCAGTCAACTTTATTCAACAATTTTCGCAAGATTCATCACTTGCCTCCGAGCTGCCATCCTCTTCCGATTCGGCCGAGTCCCGGCGCCTTCTCTGGGTGTTGTACTTTGGCGGCGGTCGTCTGTAGGGTTCACGGTGATCATACTTTGGCGCCTCTTTTCGTTCAGGTTCTTCCGAGTCCTGTTGTGGAGTGCGAACCTCGTTGTGCCGGCAGGGTCCTTCATCAGAATCGGAACCGCTGTCGTTACTTCCGCTCTCGGAGTCGTTCTCATCGGTGGCTGGGTTAAAAACCTGGCCAACATCATCACTGTCCGAGCGAATGAAATGTTTCTCGAATCTCAAGTCTTCCTCGTCGTCTGCAACCATCGGTCGTGGATTGTCACGATGATCGCTGAATTTACGCCGCCGAATTACTTTGCGCTCGTAGAGTGCCTGGCGCGGATCATCTTCCCGACTTTCCCCTCCGCGGTATCGTTGGGCCCGACGTTGTGCCTCGAGGCATTTCTCCTCCGGATGTTGGCTTAGGCAGCGCATTAGCTTCCGGACACTTTCATTATTGCGATCGTACATTTCGTGCAGATACCGTCGGAAGCAACTAGGTAGCTCGATCTCCTCCAGCTGGTCCTCCAACGAGGTCGATTTTGGTGTCACCTCGTACGACCGATCGCGCCCACTCGGGACCTCACTCGGGACGTCCGCATGCCAGAAGTCCTTCAGATACGATTCCGGAGCGTCATCCGCCTCCGACGACGTGTAATGGTTTTTGCGCCGGTATCGCTCGAGGTGCGATAAGCTGGTAAATACCTGAACCGGACGCCCTGTGTTCGATTTTGTTTGTCGCTTCACCTGTTGGCTTTCGCCTTTCGCCGGCAGCTGCTCCGCTGACTCCAGATGGAACCACACCGGCTCCAGTTCGATCTTCAGCTTGTCGCTGTCGGAAAGCTTCCGGATGTGCATGACGTGGTGCGATGGTTCGGCATGGCCGTACAAGTCAGCATCACTGCGAACCTTGAACAAAGAGTTGCCATTGAGTGATTTCTGCTCACCTGCTGCTAGTTCTAGGTATTTTGGACCACACGAAACCTCACCTCATGCAGCATAAGGCATGCAGCCACTAGCAGACCCCCCAAGAGCATCGGTGCGACACGTTGTTTCATCGTTCCGTCGGACACTGGATCAGCTCGGTAGATCGCATGGCTTTGTAGGCGCTTTCCTATGTCAGCTAAGGAAATTGCTTTCTTACGGTAGAAAAACAGTTGCGAGGAGGTCAAATGTTGTTTTCAAATACCTATTACCTTGGTACAGCAGACCAAAGGCAAAGCCTGGTAGACCTTCTAGCTGTTGGGTCGGGTTCCCGCTTTACGTGACTTTCGCTTTCTTATTTTTCCCAACAAACGCCCCATACGCTCCGTGCTTTCTATCCACGGAAGTAAGTAAACTTTCCCATTTAAAAAAACACATTCTTTTCTTTCACATTAAGCAAATTATTTTGTTAGGTCTATGCCACCGTGCGACCAAACCATCGACCAACAGAGTAATCATCCACTGATTTGACCTTGTCGACATGATTCGACGGAATAAAACCTTTAATTTAACCCGTCAACATCCCAACCCATCGAAACCCCAGTTCGCGGGATCCAGCTATGCTGGATTTGCAGACAAAGTTTTCCATCAGCTTTTTTCCTTGTGCAAAAAAAAAAACTCCCACTCCCACCTTACACGAATGGAAATGCAAGTTCTTCAACAAACCGCACGTCGCAGGTCATTTATGTTTCTGCTGATGCTAGCGGGTAGTTTGCGGACACGGTGTAAGATCGGTTGAGGGTATCGCTTGGTTAGTTTTGTTAAACCGTCAAGCCGCCAAGAGGCAAGGTGTTCCGAAGCACCCTAAAACTACCAAGCAGTTATTCACATCAATGACGATAAATCGTAGTTAAAAGATGAAGGTGGCCATAGTGTTCGCGTTAGCCGGAGTCCTTTCGTCCATCGGGTCAGGGAAGTGTGTAAGTAGTGTACTGTATGTGCAAAAACGAAGGATACTGATCAAGAATTAACTTCCAACAAAGACGTTTCCCTGCGAGCGAAGTAATGGATCTCTTCAAATGAGTTTCATTCTGGCAATGAGATTTATTTTATGAACGATAGGAACGAACAACGAACGTTGTTAGTATTTTTATTTGAACCTTGAGCAGAACCGTTACAATTTCTCTCTTTCAAAAGCAATTATACAAACACGACAGAAAAGGTGTCTTGAATCCGGAGTTGGCGAGCGCACGAGCAGCAACCAGCAGTGGCGTTTCTAAATCACCCTTGTTGGAGATAGTGCTCCGAATTCTCGACACCATTCAGATTATACCCAAGAAGCGGTCAAGGCGAAACACGCACTCTTTAACCCCGCCCGGTAAGAGTTTCTGGTGGATGGTTCTATGCTCTGGGAGTGGCTAAGAAAATTCCGTGAATACACGAATTTTGGTAACGCAATTCACGGGTCCACTTTTATTTTTATTTGCACTTACATGGCTGTTTTAGGGACTGAGTCACCTGCAACGTCTGCACAAATATGGGCAGCACGAGCATACGGGTAGAAGAATTAATTTGCTTTTGCATTGAAAAAGGCACTTTATTGTTGTATCTTCCCGGGTATAAGCATTAATCGATGGGATGGGCTTCATCAGCGGGTCGCCATAGCAACGTATCCTCGATCAAAAAGCATTACCGTAGATAATCTATGAAAAGGCCCATCGGTTAATGCAGTGCTGATAACTCGATAATTTGAGCATTCCAATGACATGAAAATATGAAACAGCTTATTTGATACAACCACTACAAAGCAGTTATCCAACAAACTATAGTTTAATGATAATAATAAGATCAGCATTCAAGTTATATTACCATTGATCAACTACCTACCCATAGTTAACCTTAGCGGAAGCAAAAATAGCTTTACTATGTAAACAGACAATGTATTTTAATACAACTAACCCTTTGACACTTCACCCTTCCGAACATTGTCTGATGTATTTACCGAAAATTGTCGGAACAGTGTCTGATGTATTTACCGAAAATAATCAATCTCCATTCAAATTTGTCCATCGCCTGGTGTGTTTGCCCATCGCATTATCACACTATTTTTTCATAACTTTTGGAGGCTAAATTTCGTCCGTTAAAATTTTCTGCAATCTGCGCCATTTGGCAACCACCGGTCGGGCTTAGAATGTGTGTTGACTAGCTTTGTCGTGCGACCATCGCCGGCTCATCCAACAGCTAAAAGCTTTTTTTCCTACCGTCGGACATTTCTAATACGCATTAAATCAACAGTCATGGTCATTACCCAGCGTGGTCGCGCTCATTTAGCGATTGGGTTAGCGGGAATCGGACGGCTTGCGTAATTTGATAATGGCCCATTGCACTAAGATGATCGTACGAATCGCGACCCAGCTCGACGTGTGTGTATGTGAGCGGGTATTTTTGTGCTTATGATTGTTTATATTACTTGCTTCTTTTATTATTATTTTTTCCCACAACCGACAGTTACCGCTGTTTGGAAGAACACTGCTCAGCGGTCGCGCGGAACAACCGCTGATGGCACTCTCGCTGGAGTCGAGCGAAACGGTCCCAGACGTCGCGGAGGAACCGTTGAGCGGCTCGGGGAGGGACACCAGCAGGCGGCACTGGGACGCGAATGATTTTCACCGAAGCCACGATCAGCTGCTACGGTACATGTCCACCACCTCGGAACGGTTCTACGACATAGTGCTGGGTGTACTGCAGGTGCTCGAGAGTCAGGCCCGCCAGGAGGTGCAACGGGCCCGGCTCCAGCTGGAAGCGACGCAACTGGCCACGGACGGCAGCGACGACGAGTTGTCGACCTAATGGGTCAATTGAGCCCTTTCCGCTCGGTCTACCTCGCCACGAGTTGGGAGTCACATGTTTTTTCCACTCTAAACTAGATCAAGGAACGCTGTCATTGGCATTGGCTTTCAATTGAGCTGAATGTTAACGATGGTATTGACAAAAACGTTGCGGCGACACCGGAAAAATGGCAAATAGGTTGTTTGGGTCTTATACTGAGCCCAATGCTTCAGAGTGATTGTAATAGGAGCGGTTTATTTTAATAGTGATTTTAGTATAGTATATTATAGTATGGAGTAGAAGTACTTCTAGCATTGTAATCAATTATGAAAACTTTTCAGTTTTCGGGAACCAATATTTCGGTTAGTATTAAGATCATTTAGATTGAATTGAGAAAATTAACATATGTTAGAAATTATTCGAAAAATCGTCGCTAACTAATTAATTTAATTGAGAAAGTTTTGTAATTTGGATAATAAAACTTTTGAATCAAAATGAATTACAACAAATATTCAACTTTTTTATGGTATATTAATTTTGTATCATTAAAATTATATAAAAGGGTCTATTTTTTTTACTTAAACATAACATAGTTTATTGTTTGTCATGACAAAAATCTAAGAAAAGTTTAGTTTACAAGCATTGATAATAAATATAAATATCTGGCGAAGCAAAAATAAAAACGATCGTTTGTTATCAAGTAGGGAGCTTACGTACCGAAAGAACACGCGCATACAACCACAAATACTTGACGTCGATCATTGACGGACCATTGCGCCGTGAATGGTCATTCGGCTGATAAGCGGGAAAAGGGATTCCGCGACGATTTTAAGGGAGTAACTCATACATGTAAGGTTGCGCATGTACACACAATCGCAATCATAGCATGAATTAACCAGCAAATGCTATAGCCACGATAGTCGACAGTCGGTGGTATACGTAGGTGAAGTACGCCAGCCCCGAGTAAAGTAAATAAAATATCAGTTCAAGTGCGACGACTTGTAGCATTCGTGCGCGATAACTCGTCGGTGTAGGATCCCAACGTTACGATTCGTTCGTTCTAACGCTCGCTCATCTTTAACCTAGTGCGCGGTCAACCACTACTATCAGTTACAAAATGGCCAAGTTGGGATTGCTGTTCATTGTGATCTTCTGCATCATCCAGGTGAATTCTACGAACTTTAAATTATTGCTCATACAGTGTACACGTGTTCATGATCAACGTATTCGATTCTAATGTAAACTTAACTTAACGTTAACTCAGTCACATGAATTTGAATAGGAATTTTGTAAAAATGGAATGTCTTGCGCTTTTTCTACAATCTTTGTGATTCTATTCAAAAGAAAAATGATGCTGCAAAGTGTCAATTTAAAAGTTTTGGTTTTGTCCAGTAACACATCAACGTACTCAGAGTATTATAAGCGATTCTTTGCAAAGATGTGGTTTTTAAACATATCACCAATCGCTTGTTCACAGTTCACTTTAGCCGCCCGGCTGCGCCGAGATGCCATTGAGGATGGTATCGATACCTTGAAGCAGAAAGTGTCGGAAACCTTCACCAAGGAAAACGTGGATGTAAGTAGTAAATAACATAGAATCGATCGAAGGATCGACAATAAACACTATTATAACTATTTGAGATGAACATTTTTTTTCTGTCTTTTTTTTTGTATTTTTCGCTTTTGTTTCTGTGTGTTGAAACGAATAGTCTTTTCTGAGCAAACTGGGAGAGTTAGGAGACACACTGAAGACGAAGGCCGGCGAGTTGGGTGACGTTATCCAGCAGAGGGCCAGCGATGCGTTCAAGAAAGAATAGAATGCCCAGAGAATCCAGCGCAATTGTTGCTTAAGCATCATCATCTCCTAATGCGTTTTAATGTTGCAAAAGCTAAAAACTAAATCATAAAAAAAGAATAAAAATGTATAAATTAATACAATGTAGTTCAGTTTTTTAAATAAAAAAAAAAGGGTTGAAGTGAAATGTTGAAGTAGATGACGAGAGAGTTCCGTTAAAAAATATCGCTCCCAATTCTGGTACAAAGCGCTAGCATAAATAGTTTTCAAATTGCTACTGCTGCATAATTCCTCAAATGAAATTTATTGAATCTTTACAGAAGTTAAATGGTAGAGGTTATTATTACAATTTCTGCTACTTTAAATTTTACTTAATCTTAATACAATACATTAGTTGCCCTCGCATTTTCCTCCGCATTTTTGTCAGACACTCATGTAGTCTAACGTAAGGCGTTCCGAATAATCAAAAATCACCGTCTTAAACGTTATTCGCTACCTCAGACCAACCCTTGAAGTACTAGAGTTTTACCACACTTAGAACACCAATTGCTCACATAATGGTGGACAGGATATTCTAATCTGCCTGAGAGTGACTTAAAAATAAATGTATTTGAGTATCGACTGAAAGAATGAAGGTAATTGGATCATATTGGAAAGAGGATCATATTAAATGCATTGTTGTTATTAGTCAATATCTTTTCGACTTTGACTTACATGTAGAGGTCTATGTCTCCAGGTTAGCTTGCGAAGGCCCAGGAAGCTGGATTCAATAGCCGTACTGGAGTAAATCCTCACTGAAGGAAGAAGAAGAAGAAGAAGACTTACATGTAGGAAGTTTGTTTCTCAATTAACTTTGGTTTAAGCTACTTTTACTTTTCAAGATTTATTTTCAAGTGCGGCAAAAGGTTTCGGGCATGACAAAAAGGTGTTCCACGCTCCGTGCGTACGCAAATCCTACGTGCCGAGAATATGAAATGCATCGATAGAATTGAAAAAAAAGAAACCAATATGTTTTGAATGCTAAGAGAGATTCATGAATGCTACATAACTGTGAGAGGAAAACAGGTTGAACACATACAGCGCCAGGCCACCGATTGCTGAACGCCACCCACTCTGGCCACAGATTGTAGGGATCATCTTTCTTAGCCATAATTTCACAAATAATATTAGATAAGGAATGTGTAGCTGTGGCTGCCTTCACTCCATTATTGCCATTAGCAATGTTGAACGTAAATAAAATATCATCGCACTGTCAATAATGTGTGTTTGTAAACTCATTGCCAGCTCGGTCCGGTTGAGTCTTCGCCTCAAAGTGAAAACAGAACCTTTGTACTTTAAACCAACCTGTGTATAATCTCCGTGAGTAAAATGATGCTTTGCCAAGATTTACTGATACCCAATTTTCCATCACATTCTTTATGTTTATGCTCGTTTCTCTTGCTTGTACCATATTCCAAGCTTTATCGACAGCCGAATGATAGTAGACGATCTTCCTACGCCGCGGTTCGTATGACATAGCACACCTCCGGAACGCTAATCGGCCAACAGACACATGCAAACCGAACACCCGCGTCCATACAATAATTTCCGCGAGGTGGTGGGGCGTATAAAAACGCAACAACGACGCAACCTGACGCTTCAGTTGGAAGTTAGAATCCCGTTTGCTCTAACGCATCCCGCATCGTGACTGTCCGGTTGACCAGTGTATACTACAGACATAATGGCCAAGCTTGTCTACGTTGTTCTTGCCCTGTGCATCGTTCAGGTGTGTTACTAATTCGGCTAGTGGAATAAATTTAACGTCGTGGTACTTTGTTTCGTTAGTTCTTTCCGTGCAAATATCGTGTCTAATTATGCGTTCCGTTGGTCTCTTCAGGGTTCCTTTGCATTCGTCCGTCGTGACGCTCCGGCCCCACCGGCTGAAGAAAACAACTTCTTCAAGAACTTGTTCGAGGTCGGCGGCAAGATCCAGGAGGCGTTCGTCGAGACGCAGCAGAGTGTGCTGAAGTCGCTCGGTTTCCAGTCGAACGATGAGGTCGTGCAGACGATCCAGAAGAACACCAACCAGTACGTCGAGCAGCTCCGCACCGTCCAGGGTACGATCGAGGCGGAGGTGAAGAAGCACTCGGACATCTTCGAACCGCTCGTGAAGGACCTAAATGCCAAGCTGGCCGAAACGACCGCCACGCTGTCCCAGCAGAACCCGGAGGTAGTGCAGAAGGCCAAGGAGTACCAGGAGCAGGTCCAGGCGAACCTGCAGTCGCTCGTGTCCGAGGCGCAGAAGACGGTTGAGAAGCTGAAGGAGGATACCCGCGCACCGAACGAGGAGCTCCAGAAGGCGCTGAAGCAGATCTACGATTCGACGTTCGAGACCCTCACCAAGACGGTCAACGAGCTGAAGCCAAAGAACTGAACTTACGCAGGGAAGGAAAGTCTCTCTTGTGGAGGGGAGTTGAAATTTGTTAATAAAAACTAAATCTCTAAAATCCAAATGAAAATTGTTCTTTGTTTCTGTTCCGACTGCTTCATTGGCCGTGATTTAGCTATACTGATTAGAGCTCATGGATTGTACCAATCATGTGTTGGTTTTGTATGGTACGTTTGCATTAAGGGTCAAGTCGGACCATCGTTTCAAATTGCACCAATCAAAGACAAGGTCAGCCATAGCTTTTTCGACTCGGCCACTGCATACCACGTCAGCAGAATTGTTCCTTGGCGTTCTAGGCCGGCGCCATACGCTGGTCGAAGCTAAGGCCAGCCGTATCAGTAACTGGAGAATTAAACCTGCTGACACCGGTACTCCGAAAGGTTATCACCGAGCACCACGCGACGCGGATTTCCTTGCCGGAACCTATGTGAAGTACGCCAAATTTTCACTGCCAACAAAAAACTTGCGATTGTGAAGGATTTTGGATTTATGGATTATCAGCAACAGCAGAAGTTTGCTGACACACTGGGAACGGACTGCAGTTATGGTTGGTAAGTTGTTATTGCGTATAGATCCAGTGGTGCAAATTGCATAAGTCAGCTGGCACGATCGAGCTAGTGATGATGATATCCAAAAACGAACATCGATTGACAATCAGCTCCAAATACGCTCCCAGGCTGCATAGGGATAAATCATACGACACACATAGCGCAAAGTAAATGCGAGGAACGCGCACAATATGGCAGAGCTATCACTCTTCATAGACATATCCATTTCCGGACGAATTCCGGTCAACAAAGGTGGCGCGATGGCATGCCGCTACTCTGCTTTACGGTTCCCATGATTTACATTGAACCGGGCTGGGAACGACGTGAACACACAATGCGCCTACAGTGTTTGCCTGCGGGGGTTGGCTCCAAACCTGATTCACGTTTGTGCACCGATGATGCGCGTTTCAAGCTGCTCAGCCAGCATTAGCCGACCACATTTATCTACCGCACGTTATCTTTGTATGTTATCTCTGGCAAGGGAAGATGAGGCTGGTGAATTTTAACGAGAGTTAGTCACCGACCCGTCGATAGAAACATGGGATAACGTGTTTGAGTGATAACATTACTCGAATTTTAAATAACAGATAAAGCAACACGGTCATCGAGGGATGGCAATATTAGGTACTGCAAAATATTCCATTTCGACGAAATGCATTTCGTTCTATTCTATTTACTCATTCGTGACTCACGGAAAGAAAGACGGTGTAAACTGTGGTTCAAAAATATGTGGTAAATGTTTGCTTCGACGAAATGTTTTACATTCTTTTGTATTTACGCATACCCCAATCATGAACTACCCGTTAAATAATCTAAATAAAAAAATAATGTTATGAAGCCGCTGTATAACCGTTATATTATTCTGCATTTCCAAATTTCAAAATGCCGCATCTCACTAAACTAAATCAAAAACTAAATTAACACTGTTAAAGTGAAATATGTAAACTTTTTTATATTTTACTATAGCATTTCCATAAGTCTTATCATATTTACAAAACCAGTCATTCGAGCGCAATCAGAAACAGCAGCTGTTGCCTTTCTTCTCAAACAATATTTACCCGCTAAAGGTAAACATTCCCAATTAGAATCGTACGCTTGCGATTCCGTTAGTGCGACCGTATTTGTTAATACAGTTCCTCACTTTCGTACAAACGAGCTAGCCGTCTTATCGACTGCTTCGTTTTGCGCTGAATAAACTCGTCCACGTGCGAAAATATCGTAACGATTCCCATCAGTCGCTCCAGCGTGCCATGGACCTTTTCCGCCCGCTCGACACTGCCCTCGGTCGCCGGTTCCGACGAGCCTGGGGCAAGCAGCCGCGACATGGCCGGGAAAAGCATTGGTCCGGCGTCGGCCAGCTTGCCGTACGGGATCGCACTCCGCCGCACGTCATTGTAGTCGTAGTCATCATACTCGTCGTAGTCGGCGTTCTCTTCCGACGAGGAGTAGTGTTGCGGTGCCAGCGAGCGCTTCCGGTGCTGACAGCCACAGCTCGGAGCCGCCTCCTGTGGTGCGATGTTCCGCTGGGGCCGGATGCTCCTCGGCAGCAGCCTAGAGGGGGAGGATGCCTGCAACGCCTGTGGGTGAGCAGATAGGTTCGGAAAAGAAACCAGTTCATTTTCAAGATGTTCAAGGTTGAGCTTGGTGATGTCTATCCGGGGCAGCGGTGGAGGCTTCCGGCTAGTCGGGACAATCAATTTCGGGGTCATAGTTGTTGCCAGTGAGGTGGTTGGAAGCGACCGTGGTGTGGTGGTGTCGGTTCTAGCCGGTTTGCTGCTCATCACGATCGTCTTTCTTCGACGCACTTTCCGAATCGTGGTCATACTGGTCGTGGTTCTGGTGGTCGTCGTTGTCAGCGTCGTCGACGTGGACCTGTTTCCAACGGGGCTGCTTCGCTTTATCGCCGGCAAAGGAGTAGTTTTTTCGGGTACCCGTGCATCGTCTCGCAACCGTTTTTCTACCCGCGGCGCGATGGGCAAGAAGTCGTCCTCGATGACGTTCTCCTTCACATCAATGAGATCCGGCTCGATGGGAGATGGCCTCAGCTGGGGAGGCTCACCCCTGATGACAGGCTCACTCTGGTCCGGTAGATTTACAGTCTCATAGTTCGGCCCCGTTGGCGGTGATCGGCCATCGGGGGAACTCGTTTCCGAGCTTCCCTGCTGATCGTCTGCCTTGAACGATCTCGTGTGGAATTGGTTCAGCAGTTTCACCGAGATCATCTCACTCGCTGAAACGATGTTTCGATGTTTTGATTACGTTCGCGTTGGCGGCCAAGTTTCCAAAAAGTGAACGGCATAAAAACGAGAAAAACCAGATTAGACCTTATCACTTATCGGACCTGCGTTCATGGTCACGCTCTTTCACGCGACCGGAGATCCCCTCGCGGACTTGCCTTTTTCGCGGTCACCTTCACCCGTACCGCTTGCCATCGGCACGAAATGCACACTTTCGCCGTCCTCATCGCTCGGCACGATCCCCACGGTTCCGGGTGGCTGTTTGGTGATTTTCAAAAAGCGAGCATCCAGCCGCAGAACGACCGTCTAAATTTAGGCAGCAACGGAACGGTAGGGTGAAGAAGAAATCGGGTTGGAAACGAAAACCATTAAACACTGAACCATCACTCGATTATGACACGATGCACGATTGGATTATCACTTCTTCGTTATGTCATCGACTAAAAGTGATCTTTTTTTCCCTTCGCACATCCTGCTCACTAACGACGACGACGATGATAAGCTCTTCGTCGAAAAGGCGCACTTTTTCCTCCCGTTTCCTTTTTGAGCTGATAACACCGAAAGAGGATGATGTCGGATGGAATCGGGGAAAATTTACTCGCCAAGAACACTCCCGTCGTTCGGCTGTTTGATAGGAGCCTTTAGGCCAAAAATGTGCCTTCTTACCGATAGAATCAATGCCAACGTCAGCAGCAGCTTGGTGGAAAGGTATCCAGGTGTCCGGCACATGATGATTGATGCACTCCGAGGGTGTCCCTGCTAGTGTCGGAGCGACGACTCTGGCCGCCACACGCCACCTACGGAATGTTTTCGGAAGTAGACCATTTTCGTACTGTGATGCAAACTTTTTATTACAAATAAACAATACCACCGTCTGCGAAACGAGCCCTCGGTTGGAGCTGACGGTTGGAAGCCCCGTTTCCTGGATCGGCGTGTTGGTAAACCTCGGGCAATTGGTGGAAACCCCGTTACTACTGAATGTATTTTTAGCAACAACCATCGTAGACCAACAAGTGTGGTTTGGATGAGGGATCAAAAGTCCGTTGTATCTGTTTAAAGTATGTTGTTTAAAAATACCGTTCAAAATTTACTTTCTTCTGACCCGTCATCCAATGGCTGTGCAAAAGGTTACAAGGCATTCACTTTCGCTTGGGCTTCAAATTAAATCAACAGCCTCATCGCAGCGATCACTCCATAGATCTTCATTTTAATGTCGTGAATTTTTAATCTTCAAGAAAAAGCGATTGTCATTAGCAATTTTTACTCAGTTTTTGTTTTCCTACATAAATGCGTCCGTTGATTTGATAAGGAAACCAAACGAAGTAGGTAATGCAAAAAACCGTAAATGCTCCACCTAGCGAAACGAGTTAATTAAAATTATCATGCGTCCGCTTACTGGAAGTTATAAAAATCTGTTTCAGTGTAAATTACTGCAGACCATCAAACACAAACTTCGTTTGTTAGGTTTACAAAACTACCTCAAATATTGCAGAAAAGCACCGTTTGGCCATACTTCAGAGCTGTCGAACACATGCCAAACTGTTTCAATTCTGCATTGCTGCACATTAAAAATGAAACATAAAATTTGAAATTGTTCAGCTACTTAGCCAAATTATTAATTCGTTTCAAATTCGAATAGTTTTCTATTTAATAATAACGAACGAAATTTATGTCCGAACGAGCCGATATGATGGTAGTAGGAGTGTTGATAGGCTGAGCGTGATCGTCGGGTAGAACGTTTGAAACCTCGATCGAAATCGGTCAACCGTAAAATAACTGGCTATACACATTGTGTTGAGGCAGTTATGTGATTTGACACAACAAAAAAGAAACATTAAACCACATTGATATTCAGATCATTTCCCGTCCGACGAACGTTTGATCAAGGGCCACCCAGGTCATAGATTCCTTGATTTCAATTTGTGTGTCCAATATTAGATGATGACTACCCTGCCAGAGTCCATTCTGACCATCTTGTCTGCCACACTTTGCACTGTCTTCAATTATCTGTCGGCCGCCTTTCTAAACATCAAACAAGCTTAGGACTTTTAATTACGTACGATGATAAGCGCACGGAAGCCGATGATGAGAAGTCTTTATCGCGTAGAGAGTTCCAGAGAACGTTGTTAGATGGGCGTTAATTAGCACCGTCTCGAAATGTGAAAAAAGAACGGGAAGAGTAGAACACACCCTTCGGCATTTGCCATCCTATCCTCGACCGTGAATCCTCGGCCTTCTTATCTGCACCACCAGTGCACTGCTGGGGCACGATCGTTCCAAATCAATATCACTGCACCGCCGTGTGGTATGCATGCAGGCGCGATCGATCAATGCAACAGCTGCTTCGATGCAGCGAATGTCGAACACAGTTCGTCTTCCTCACTCTTTCTCGCTTCTGCTTGGTTGCAATTCAACATTCCTCGCTTCCCGCGACCGGTTCAATGCATTCCCAACACCCAGCCACCCACAGCCAATGGACAGAGAAATGCTTCGTAATCATAATTCAGCCACACCGGCATGCATGATCTTACTCAATTAATTATTTAACTTCCAAAGCCCCGCATGGGGCCGCAAGTGAGGAAAAAACAAACAAACGGGGTAATCCAGTCTTCGCCGTCTTGTGTGCGTGAGGGTTAAATTGTGCCGGAGCTTACGGACGACGAAGATAGCGCGAGAAAAAGTGTTGGCTTTTTATTAATCGTGCGCCGAGAGCGTGGGGCCGCCTGTCCAACATTTCAACCAGGGCGGATTGCACCCCACAGACTGTGTCAGCCAGCCAGCCAGGCAGCCAGTTGTTTGGTTGGAGCACTTTGGTGGGGCTGTGCGCTGAACCGTGCGTGTTTCACTTCTGGTGTTGTCGTCGATGTTTGGACACGGTTTTATAATTCTCGAAGAAGCCCCTCAGCGACACAGCAGCGAAGGTGCGGCGTGACGAGCCGCGGGGGTCGTGACGAGGGTTGTGCCGCTCTGGCCACCCCAACCTACAGTGGATGGTCCAGTGTGGTGTAGGCAGCGGTCGCTTCGGTTGCTGCTCGAGCTCGATTCCGTTCAGTTCGAACGCGAAGGTTACACGGAGAGCATCCAACGTCGTTGTTGCTGCCAAAGTAGTGAGTTGTACTCGCGCGCGCGCACACAAGGGGAATTGAAAAAGGAAAAGAAAAAGCAAAAGTGAATGGAAAGTGCAGAAAAGCCAGCAGTTCGCTTCCATCGATGCCGTACAAGTGATGGAAAATATTTCGTATCCGATTTCGGGGTTTCAACCGAACCAAAGGAGGCGTTATCGCAATTCAAATGAGTTTGTGTCGTGTTAAAGTGCTGCTGGTGCATCGGACAGTATAGCTTTGCACCGTCAGTGACGTGCTGACGGTAGATTGCGAACTTGCGGTGAAGACTAGTGCTTGTAGAGGAAGAGAAATCCCCCGGGGGGAGGGGAGCTGAAACAGTTTCACCATCGCTATCGGCGAAGGTGATCGAGCCCCAGTGTGAGCATTGACGGTCGAGCAATGGATACGCTGCAGTACGATGAGGATATTTCCGCCAATGGCTACTACCAGCGGTTACTAAGCGACCACCACAGCATCCTGGAGACGGCCGCCGTCGAGGGTTGGATCGTGTGCGTACCGCGCGTCGGTTCCTTCAGCGACCAGTGCCTGCAGGATCAGGAGTTTGCCCTGGCGCACGTCCTCGTGCCGAACGAGGAGCTTCCGGAGACGCACTTCTTCAACCTGAACTTCCTGCAGCTGAAGCTGGCCGAGCGGGCGCTCGTGTTCGGCGGCATGCGCGTGCGCATTCTGTTCGAGGAGATATTCTACCGCGACGGGCTGAAGTACAAGGTGTGGTGCATCGAGCGGCCCCTGCACGACATGAAGAAGTACGGCACGTACGCGGAGGACGATCTGTCGCTCGGGCGGTTCCTCGGCATCGGTAGTCTCACCGAGGCGGTCGAGTTTATTCGCACGGCGGCGAAAAAGAAGGACATCTTCGGCCGGATGGACGCGAGGGTGCAGCAGTTCGTGCGGGCGAACGGCGACTTCGGCCGGTGGCAGTTCGAGGAGCAGAAGGCCCTGGTCAAGATGGTGTACGTCGAGTGCTTGGATTTGATACTGCAGAACCGCAAGCTGAAGGACCGCTGCCAGCGCGATATGCTGCTGCGGCGCAACGTGAAGGTTGCCATCGAGACGTACGTCATGGACAAGCTGTACGATCACGTGAAGAGCGTGATCGACGTGTGCCGGATGGAGCAAGCGGAGGGCTTCAACAAAACGCTACGCAACCTGGGCGATGTGCACTGTACCGAGTTCGAGGTGGCCCAGCGGTTCGGCGATCTGATACCGCTGGCGAAGAAGGAGCTGGCCAAAATCGACCATGCGCGCACGGTGATCGATAAGATCGGTTGCCTGCAGCGGGTGATGGATGTGCTGACGAAAGGGAATGGCTCGTTGCAGGACACGGTCACCGTGGACGATCTGGTGCCGTTGTTTATTTTTCTCATCCTAAAGTCGGGCCTCACGCACTGGATGATGACGATCACGTTCCTGAAGGAGTTCCAGTTCAACAACGTGTTCCGCGAGCAGCACATCGAGACGGGTCAGCATGGTTTCCTCATCGCGACACTCGAGGCGGCCATCGTGTACGTCGGCTGTGGGAGTATTACGCGAACTCAGCGGCTCGGTGTCAACCTGGACCCACGAGTACGCTCCTCACGGTCCACGGGCAGCTCGGAGGAGGACGAGGAAGAGGAGGACAGTCTGGCGGCATGGGGGCAGTTTCGTAATGCGGACGATTTCCTCAACTACCTGCTCGCGCTGATGCGCAAGGACGAGGAGACGCGCGTCGTGGAGCTGCTGCAGGATATCACCAACAATCAGGCGCTGCTGTGCAACGTGCCGAACGAGGAGGCCGGTTACTACTACTATCTTCCCTCGATCGACGACCAGAACCAGCAGGGCCAGGCGGCGATACACCTGGCGGCGATCCTAGGCAACGCCAAGCTCCTGACGCTCATCCTCTCCCTCCAGCCGAACGTGAACGCCGTCGACGCAAAGAACTGGACCGCGCTGCATTACGCCGCAGCGAACGGTCATCAGAATCTGCTACTGCTGCTGCTGCACGCGGGGATTAACATTAACAGCACCAGCAACGATCTACACACATCGCTCCATTTGGCGTGTCTTAATGGCCACAGTGGATGTGTGAAAGCGTTGCTGTACTTCTCCGAGCACATGCGCATCTACGTCGACGTGAACGCGGCCACCGAGCTGGGCCACACACCGCTGCACTACGCCGCCAAGTGGGGCTTCCTGGACATCGTCGAAACGCTGGTCGAGTACTCGGCCCGGGTGGAGGTGGTCAACAAGCTGGGCGCCACGCCGTTACGCTACTCGCACAACGTTCGCATTACGAAACTGCTGGTGGACGCGCTGAACGACCAGCGGCGCATTGCCGCCGGACGTGGGCCCCGGTCGAACGGGCGCCCGACGACCGGGTATCTGGTGGCAGATGAGCTGCTCAGTTCCCAGCGCTACTCGGACCACGATCTGCTCTCGGAGGATGCCCGGGAAAAGCGCACAATCGAGGAAATGAAGCGCATCGAGAAAGCACTGGAAGCCATCGCCGCCCAGGACACCAAGCTGGCCTGCGTTTACCTTGGCATCGATGGCGGGAAGGACGGTCGGGTGGGTGACCTGCTACCGTCACCTCGTTCGGACTACGAGCAGGGAAATGGTGAGAAACTCTGCCACCCGCTGTGCACCTGCAATCGATGCGTTCGGAAGTCGTCCGAGTTCTACAACCTGCTGCGGAAACCGTTTGGGTCGTCGGCCAAACCACCGGCGTCGGAACCCCCGAGGGCGCCGCGACTCCGGCTCAACCTGAACGCCGTCAACGGCGAAGGCTACACGGCCCTGCACGTGGCGGCCATGCACGGCAACGTCGAGATGGTCCGGGTGTTGCTGGACGAACACGTCAATCCCACCATTCGGCTGAAGTCCGGTGCGACCGCGCTCCATCTGGCGACACGCGAGCGACGGTTGCGCATCGTTCGTATGCTGCTGGCCCGGTGTCCGACGGCCGACATCGTCGACCTGAAGGACAGCCGGGGCGACACACCGCTGCACTACGCGGTCGAGCAGAACAATTTGCAGCTGGTGCAGATGCTGCTGGAGGCCCGGGCGGATCGGAGCATACGCAACCTGCAGGGCAAACGGCCGATAGACATAGCAAAGAATAATCTGTACTTTAATGTGGTCAACCTGCTCGAACAGCAGTCGTAAGGGAAGATGAAAGGCGCGCTGGGGACATTTGTGTAAATTGCAGTGTAAATATGGTTTTTTTTCAATGCCCTGCTTTTCGTCGTATATGTAAAAATAAAACAAATTAATTGTTAAACGCCCACAAATGTTGTCTTCACAAGACATTTGTTATCGCGATTTTCATCCAAGCCCGACTTATTTGCTTATTTTATTACTTTATATGCAGATAACGACAATGATGACATTTAAACAAGGTTCGATAAAGTCGGTCTCGGTGGGCCAATTAGTGGGCTTTAACACGTATTCAGATTGCCAGTTTCTTTTCTTCTTCTGACTAGATTGAAATAGCTAACGATTATATGCGCAAAATTTTAACAAAAAAATAATGTATTTTTGCGTTTATAACACCACTGCTATCCACGATTATCAGATATTAAGAAGGGATGGTGCTAAACTCGGGATTTGTATCCTTCATTTCTGCTGAAAATATACTTTCGAAGATTTTTTTTTCCTGGACATCTTTTGTAGGAAAATACTTACATTCACGTTTGCAACAAATTTAATTAAAAAAATCAGAAATGTCTATCTATTAACTATTAACCTGTAAATTCATTGCGGCACGATCCGAAAATCTGTGAGATTGGTATAAAAGTAAAATTGATCAAACATACTGGGTTGTATTATGTTATACACGCTAAAATACAACTCGACATTATCAATCATTAGAACAATGTCGTCCTACTAAAACATAGCGGTAATCAAAGTAAAGAACGCATTTGTCCGCGGTTTGGAATGCAATTTTCCGATCGATTTTATTCATTTCAATATCCATCTTCATTCGACTAAGTAGTACAGTTACAATTTGCGCACCACCAAACACACTTCCGGTCCGGTGTGTCTCGGATAATTTCTTTTGCAGCAGCTTTTACGCTGCTTGGACTGCGGCTGCGTGTACGAACGCACGCATTTGCGACTACCCTACACGATGGTAGGGGGAGAGCGATTTTAAGAAAACACACATCCACATCACGCGATTGCAAACAAGACCATCGGACACAACATTGAAAGGATTTCCTTCACCGGAAACGGAATAAACGAATGGTTCCATCATGTTAACCCTTTTCTCCTTGTGCTAGCGCTTCGCTCAATAAGGAAACTGTAAAATAAAGTCGTCTTATGATGTGTCGGTGCTTACAACTTCGAATGCCAGCTCACAGTTTTAACACTTACATGCAAAATAAAGGACAATTCTGGACATCGCGCAGACGTTACTAAATATTTAACAAAGAACAATGAACATCGCCAAGGGCTTCGTTGTGACGAAGGCAGCGAAGTTAAGGAGAAACGTAAAGCATTAAAATAAACTCAACGAACTTTTTAAGTAAATTGAAAGAAAGGAAGAAACGCCACGGCAACTCTGGATTGCACGCGATTGAAGGTTTGTAACGAGCACTCAGTGGACGTAGGGGAGAAAAAATGGATATAATAGTTAGTACATCCCTTTTTTTAACAATATTCTCCAGAACGACTTGACTCTTTCGGTACGGCTTAACAGTAGTGAAGAATTATTCTCGTTCTAGGTTTTTTTTTTCTTTAAGTTTTACAACTCATTTATGTACGCCTCCCTACGATCCTTTTACCGCCAACTTCAACACTCCATTAACACTTGCCGATTGTAAAAGACTTTTTCTTTTGTTTGTTTGTTTGTTTGTTGTAATCATGCTTAATAGCTCTATATGTATATATGTTTCTTATATCTTTTAGCGACACTATGCCACCGCTACGTGGTTTACAATTTCTACAAGAATATTAAATTGAAACAAAAAAAAACAATATATATAGCAACATAACATAAGTTGGCTCTCCTTATTGTACGTTTTGCGACATTAATTCCGCCTACCGTTCCACGGGTTACACCCTTTCCCTCTGGCGGTGCACGGGCCGCTGCCGGTGGTGCATGATGCATTTGGATTTGTGATCCCCTTCGTTTTTACACACACACACACACAAAGTACAGGATGGGATTTAAATTGTACTTTCTAGACCACTTTTTTGTTTTGTGATGAACAATCCTAAACGCCTAGCATGCCGACGTTGGTTGATATCCGTCGCCACGGCAACAACCGGCAACCGATAGAGAGATTAAGGGAGCAGAGAAAGAAAGGAGTACGAACAGTTTGCCTATTCTGTTTGACGTTTGCTCGAACGAGGACGAACGATGGCATTGCCCGGTAGATGGGTTTCGTAGGCCACATCTTCTGCCGTTTCTTGCGTTTACTTCTTTATAACAAACCAAATTAAAACATTCTCACGCATCCGACGGATGCACACGATGGACACACACGTTTGTAGTTATCCCCTTTTTTTACGCTGATGTTAATGCTGTTGTTAGTTCCGTGTATCCTTCGTGTCCCTCCGCACGGCGCAGAACGACATTACTATATCTACCGCATGTGGAATACTTGTTACATGTTGCACCTGTGCATGTGTGTACATATAGTATCTATATATAACGTCTCTCTTATCGTGGTTCTTCTTGTGTCGTATTTCACGATACGCCAGCGCCCAAGGGGCGCACCTCTCCCCAAAAGGTACGCCCCCGTCGGGTGGAATAGCTGGCAATATGGTAAAATAATCTTACAAATAGTAGTACACACTCTACCCTCTCCGACTTTGCTTCTTGTATGCTGGCACACGCTTCTTCCTCGCACGGAGATGCGTGCCACCTTAATCCTCTAGGTTACGGAATGCCTGCTGCATGTCTTCGTACAGCTGATCGAAATCGGCCTTAATCTTCGGTTCACCGTCTTTCACGGGGTCCTAAAATGGAGAACAAAATTTTATCCAATTAGTAAACGGTTGTATAAACAATGATAGGCCATAGTCTCATCATACCTTGAACTTCATCGACGACAGCTGGTACAGGATGTTGCCCATCGCGTCACGAATCACGTTCCAGGTGATCTTGTTCTCGGACTGTGCAGTCGTTTCCACGGCATGGCGAGCCATATCGTAGAAGCCGATCATGTTCTTCAGCATACCGACTGTCTTGTAGAACGGACAGAAGCGATCATACGCCGAGTACGAGTTCTGCTGCAGGAAATCGTCCTTCAGCAGCTTGGCAACCTCAAGGGTGATCTTGTCCGTTTCGGCGAGCGAAGCCTTACCGACGAGCTGCACAATTTCGGACAAATCTTCCTCCTCCTGCAGGATCTCCTTGACCTTGGTACGCAGCGGCACGAACTCGGGGAAGTTCTTGTCGTAGAAGTCATCAAGGGCGCGCATGTACTTGCTAAAAACAAAAAAAAGTAAAAAGCATGATTTATTGTTTTTTTCGTACCCCTAAATACGATAATGTGGAATGTAACATTCAATCAGTATGCTCAACAAGAATGTGACCAACTTAGTGTAATTATTTTTAACCGTTCTGTCGTTGAGATTTTATGTTCTTTGTTTTTTAATTGTTTGTGTAACCATTTCACTAGTTATCATTGCTGATGATTCCACAGCACGTTTTGTTACAAGAACATTTATAAATGATTGTGCTTGGATAAGTTTGGAACTTAAATAAAATGTCAGTTAAACGTATAATAATTTGAACAGAAACAGTTTTCACCACTTGCGAAAGTTTTGTGTTCAGCGGCAAAATATAAGCTCACTACATAATTCCAAAAATTTACGCAACGGAGATGTGCAGGTGAAAGAGAAAAATGACGATAAATACTAACCTGTAAGAGATCAACCAGTTGATCGACGGGAAGTGCTTACGCTGGGCCAGTTTCTTGTCCAAACCCCAGAACACCTGCACGATACCGAGTGTGGCGGAAGTGACGGGATCGGAGAAATCACCACCGGGCGGTGAGACGGCACCGACGATCGAAACCGAACCCTCACGCTCCGGATTACCGAGACACTTGACGCGACCGGCGCGCTCGTAGAAGGAAGCCAGACGGGCACCGAGGTAAGCTGGGTAGCCGGAATCGGCCGGCATCTCAGCCAGACGACCGGAAATTTCTCGCAGAGCTTCGGCCCAACGGGAGGTGGAATCAGCCATCATGGACACGTTGTAGCCCATGTCACGGAAGTACTCCGACAGGGTGATACCGGTATAGATGGAAGCTTCACGGGCAGCAACAGGCATGTTGGAGGTGTTGGCTACCAGCGCGGTACGCTTCATGATGGACTCAGTCACACCATCGATCTCGACGGACAGCTCGGGGAAATCACGCAGTACCTCAGACATCTCGTTACCACGCTCACCGCAACCGACGTACACGATGACGTCCGAGTTGGAGTACTTCGAGAGCGACTGCGAGATGACAGTCTTGCCGCAACCGAAAGCACCGGGAATGGCGGTGGTTCCACCCTGGACGCAAGGGAACAGCGAATCCAGCACACGCTGACCAGTCAGCAGCGGATGGTTCGCTGGCAGCTTCTCCGTCACTGGACGCGGCTGACGTACTGGCCACACCTGCAACATGGTGAATTTGCTGCTCTCACCATCGAACTCGGTCTCCAGGATCACATCGTCGACGGTGTAGTTGCCGGGCGGTGCGATGTACTTGACCGTACCCTTGGCGCGGGGCGGCACCATCAGTTTGTGCTTGACGAGCGTGTTCTCGTGCACGAGACCGTACAGATCTCCACCGGTAATGTGCGAGCCAACCTTCACGTTCAGCGGGTTGAAGCTCCAGCTCTGCGTACGCGACAGACACGGCACGTTGATACCCTTCGGAATGTAGATCGAGCTGGTCATCTCGTTAATGTCCTTCAGGGGACGCTGGATACCGTCGAAGATGCTTCCCATGATACCTGCACAGATGTTCAACAACGAAACGTTAGTGCCCATCGACGTTAGCCGGAACAAACGTGCCTACCTGGTCCAAGTTCCACGGACAGTGGCTTGCCGGTACGCAGGACGGGATCACCGACGGTGACACCCGATGTTTCCTCGTATACCTGGATGGTTGCCATGTCGCCTTCCAATCGGATAATCTCACCCACCAGCTCGTAGTAACCGACACGTACCAGCTCGTACATAGCCGATCCGGACATACGTTCCGCCGTCACGACTGGAAGAAGCATAAGCAACATGATGAGTATAAATTCGAATCGAAATGTTTTTCGTGAACTAAAAATATTTTTGTATATTTTTAGTTTAACAAATTCAAACTCATTTTCAATGCGGCTTGTTTAGATAATTTTGAAAGCTTCATACCATATCACCTGTTTGCTTGTGAAGCATGGAGTGTCATCTGACCAAATCATGATATCAAAGCAGGCACGAAGTTACATAATGAAACCTAGCTAATTTAGGTGTTTTCGAACATCCTTACAAAAACTTCACTTTTTCGTTACATCTATTGCACAAAAATTCTTAAAATGGAGATTTAAATGGTAAAAACAACAATCCATTTAAAAAGACGACCAAACCAAATTGTCGCTTTCGATCACATGAATGGTTGTCATTGCACGCACACACCCGCATACTGGTTACAGGAAAACATAACAGACACATATACACAACATTCTCTTCACACGTCATGTGACTTCGAGAAATCAAACGCAATCCCGAATGACAGATCTGAACATGGAAATCGTCTCAATTTTCCCGAATTCGACGGGCAAAATGGCTACATTTTCCATTTTCAGGATCTCAAAATGTTGCTGCTTAAAGCCATTCCCCCCCCCCTGTGTTTACTTACCAGGACCAGATACGGCGAAGACGTATCCGAATTTGGACTCGCGGTCCTCATCGCTGATTTTCTTAAGATTCGACATTTTCTATCTCGTTCTCTCGTGACGGACCGTGTCGATACCCTTTTTGCTCTACTGCTGCCTTGCTGGGAAGTTCTGTGTAAATAGAAAAGCGGATCGAAATTAGTGGACCTTAATCGAGCGGCAATATTTCCTCGACACCATCCAGCGTTGAAAAGAAAGATCAGCTGATCAAAACCGCCCCAGTGCGATGATGGTAACCCAACAAACGCAATAAGCACCAATAGATTCGGAACCCTCTCGGTGTCATGTGACCCGCGGGGTTTCAGTTTTGCTCGAATAAAATATAGCAATGGCCATAGGTTAAACCTCCTTTTTTCTACTGGCTAGAACAAATAGTTTCCATCTGTAGTGTGGAGTCTTTTAAGCGTTATCTTGCGTAAAACAATAGAAATGAAAACTCCCGGCCATTGAGCGATGGAGAAGCAAAGAAAACAAAAATCGATTGAAAGCAAAAGAAGTTCGCATATCAATGTTCACCTAGCACTACTATATGCTGATATTTCTTTAAAACACTGACCACTGGTGGACTGTGGGATACGATTTACAATTGCAAAGCAATTGACCCAAACTTTGGTGCCGAATCACAACTTTTTACCAGCCAACCACTTACGCAGTCTTCGAGATTGGAAATGCAATGCAACTGAGCTCGAGGTGTAAAATGGTATCACAAGACTCCGAAAGATAGACCTACCCAAGATCGGTAAAACGAGAGGTCAGTAGATAGCCATTTTCTGCGCCGCCATTCTTTTGACAGTTTAATCAAAAATGGATTTCAATTATAAATGAAACGATATATTGTCCAGGAAATTCTGGATCACCGTGGCCTACACTCAGTCGATGGAAAATGCTAAATTTGCTCCCTATTTCATAATTTTTAACAAAAATTTACTAAACTGTAACTTCGCGCGATCTTTGATTCGACTTTGCCATCCCTAGAAAGGATTTGACAACTTCGAGTTGTCAGCACAGATTGAAAGCAAAAACATTTAAAACCATGATCGAAATTTGAATGAATTGGTAAATTAGTCAATTTATCGCAATTGTTTAGTGCCTAGGCCTATAAGTACAACATATCACTCAGCTAAGAGGCCTTTTGAAGACAAACAACTTAGATTACTCCGTATTTCCTAATTTTTGGAAAAAAATTAAATTGAAAAAAGGTGCACAAACCTTGGTTGGTATTTTGATCAGCACGGCAGCAAGCGAGCTGTCAAAACAATGTTATTTAACTTTTAGTGTGGTGTTCAGAACAGTACCGACGATGGCTAGTTTAGTGGCGGCATTTTCCGGTGTTTTCACAAAACCCCGTGCACTAGCCCTTCTGCAGTACACAACTGTGCGATACCGGCGAAAACCACGATGGTTAGGGACGGCCAAGAGCAAATTGTTCCGTGTTCCAGAGCGCAGGAAACAGATCGAGGAAGAGGTCGAAGAACTGAAGCGGTTGCACAATAACTATCGCACGCAGATGAAAGCGGTCAGAAATTTCCTACGCGATGAAGTTGAAGCGTACAAGCTGGTCTCTCGAGCTGGTTTGGTGCTTCAAACTCCGGAAGAGGAAGAGGCCGAATGGCAGGACGCTTTGCGAAGGAACGACGAATGGAACCAACAGACCGCTGCCGAACGCGAGGAACGCCTGACTGCCGAACGCGCTGCACGGAAGGAATTCATTCTAGAGCGGTTAGTGCTAAAAGAGCAACGGGAAATGTCCAAACAGGAAGAGGTTGAAGCGAAAGTGCGTGCCGAAAAGGAGCAATCAAAGACGTTCATTACGCGTGAGAATATCGATAAAGCGATCGAGTTGGCATTGGTTCAACCGACAAGCTACAACTTCGCATTGGATCGAGATGGAAACATTCACCGTGCAAACAATTCTTCAACTACAGATAATATTCAACCCTACTGAGGCTGCATTTAGAATGTTGTATTTCACGTAGAGTTCTTAAATAAATATTCCCAATCCGGGGATGCATTCAGCTTAGCTTTAATGGTACTGATGTTAATTATGTTTCCGCTGCGTTCTGTTTGATTAACGTTGATCGAAACCAATTCCTGCAGAAATCCCGTGTCCATTCCAAGACTGATATCAAACAGTATTTTCCCTAGCATAAGTTTCACCTTTCCTGACCGATAACGTATAATTTTACCAACACAACCTTCGTCAAGATCACGCACCGTACAGTACTGTGGAGCTTCTTCGGTGGTAGCCGCTTGTGGTGCTTCTGTTTTGATTTCGTGCCCGTTTACCGTTTGCTTCTCCCCGCTATCGCACTTCCCAGGCAATGCATCCGGTAGTTGCAGAAGAAATATGTTGTTTGATGCCGGGTTCGATACCAGTGACTCGGCCAAAGTAAATGGATCTAGTCTCGCGTCATCAATGATTTCAGTTTTAACTTCCGGTTTGGCTTTGTAATCATCTGTAAAGTAAAACATAGAACTCAAATTAAGTTCGGCTAGGTTTGGCTCGTGCTTCCGGTACGTACCACTTTCAAGCTTGACTGGTAATTTCAAACCAATCTCCATTTTTCTATCGATATCAGCGACATCATCCTCCTCATCGTCGTACAAATGTTTCAACCTTTTCTTCTCATCTTCCCAATCCATTTTAGTTTCCGTCCTGGCAAATACAGGCTTCCTAATCGATTCGCCCGGTTCTTTGGAAGAACCTGATCGGTCTATAGTATTGGAAAGCATATAATGAATGGAAACTGAATAACTCTGAATGCACCACTGTACGTTAACAACATACCATATTTCGATGCCCGAGTCGGTGCTCGTTGTGCTAAACCATCCGAAAAGATTCCTGATGTTTGGATGAGGGAAGCTTTTCGGTTTTTTAAGTCCTTATCGTTTTTACTACGATCAGTCTTGACTCTGCTCTTAGGGCCGGTAGATGCGGTCTTAACATCACTGCAAGTACGAAAGATGATGAAACATCGTTGCATTTTGATAGGAAATGCTGGCAATGATGGCCCTAATAACTCACGTATTTTTGTTGCGCACTGCATTTAAATTGGGCGTGTACACCTTTTTGTTTGCCGGAGGTTTCGTCGCACGTCCATTGGTAAGCGTAAGGTCCCGAGGCATTCGGAAGGATTGCAGTCGCTCCGTTTTCACAGCTACGTCCATCGATCCCGCAGTGTTGGGGATTATACTGTTCGTGTTTACCATGTAATCCGTTTTGATTCCGGGTTCCTGTTTGATGCGGGTTGGGGGCTCCATCTTGAATCGAACCTTTTCTTTCGATGTCCTTGCTGGCAAGTATAAAAATCCTCTTTAGTTATTCAGATTCCAACTGAGACATGCGTTTCACAAACTGCACTGCACGAATCAAAACAAACAGTACACTGGGAAGAGACGTCAAAAGTGTACTCTGCGAACGTGCTTCTTTTGTTTCTTTGAATAAAACGTAAAAGTAAATTATTTCTCATTACAACAATAAAAAAAACATTCGTGAGAAAAGTGCATTTTTTGTTTAGAAATCAATAAAGTCAAGAGTGAAACGTTCATGAAATAAGTTTTAATTGAAATTCATAATATATGAATCTGGCAACACTGCCTTGATAAAATGACGCCGTCAAATGGTTGACGTAAATGTTTGGAAGATTGCTAATTTGCATCTTCTGTGAAGAAATTCAGAAAATAAGACACTTATCATAGTTTACGACGTCGCTAAATGTTACTAATGTGTTTAACAACATTGGCGTGTCACAAGTTTTTTCAAGTTCAATTTTGCTGATCCATCAGGGCTACGCAGAAGACCGTACAAGATCAGCCGCACCACGCACGGACTGTTTACAGTTCCCTGGCGCATCGTTAGGATTTGTATACCAGTGGTTACAAGAAATATTGAACGATTCTGGCTTCCACACCAGTGAACACGCGTGCGGTGGAAATGGAGCATAGCTATACGCGGGACTTCCGGCTGCTGGAAAGCAGCCAAACGGCGTCGACCCGCACGCTTATGGTGCACCGACCACCGCAGTGTCCGTCGTGCCACACGCATCCTCACGATGAGCGCATCGATCTGGAGGAGTCCTACAATCCACCGATTCCCTCATACAACGAGGAAAGCGCCAGACGGGCAATGCAGGAAAGTGAAAACATTGTCGGTGGCGGTCGGAACTCGGTGTCGGATGAGGATGACTGGGAAGAAAAAGTCAACAAGTGAGTAGATCCACCCTTTCTCATTGGTCGATAGTTGTTTGTGTGTGCCGTGGTTACATTGTTTATGTTCTTCTTTCAGATTTGGATGGTCCGTGCAGCAGTTCAAATTGTTCGATCGTGTTGCGCGCCTGCTGGATATGGACCGTCTGGCACGGTTGACTAATACCGAGAAACAACACGAACCCGTACACCGTCGCACGGTGATCGATAAGTCGGTCAGCCGGCTCCGGCAAGCGCTGGCGAGTGTGTCTTGGGAAACCCGCCTAACCCAGTGGCTACACAGTTTGCTAATGGAGAACCTTCCACCGTGCTACCTGGCCATCTATATCGACATTCTGCAAACACTGCACGCCAAGCTTCCGATGCTGGTAAACAAAATGGTATTCTGCAATCCGCACAACATCGGACCGGATCTGCTCGGGCCCGTCTTGAAGAAACCTTGGGAACCGATCGTGGCCCACAAGAACCGTAAGCTTCCGGGGCAACCGTACATTGTGGTGGTGCCATCGGTACCGCAATTCTCGCAACCAACTGCCCGGCAGCAGAAGTGGTTCAGTTTGTTCGCCACCATGGCTTCGGTTATACCGATCCAAACGCCACCGATCAAGGGAAGCATCGAAAAGCAAACCCTACAGAGTTTGGCGGAAAATATGGTGGCCACAACGCGCACGAAAATACAGCAGGTGCGTACCGGGGCGCCAAATAGGTCGATTATACTCGTCGGCTTCGACGCCGGCGCTGCCCTGGCCATTCAGATTGGCCTGGTAGAAACGGTTAGTTGCGTCATTTGTTTGGGATTCTCCTACAACACGTACAATGGAGTGCGTGGCGCTCCGGACGATCACATCGTGGACATCACCTCGCCCGTCATGTTTGTCATTGGGCAGAACTCCGCACGATCAAGGTATTGTATTCTTGAGATGAATATCACTTTTTAATTTTCTTATCAAACGTTGCTTTGCATCTTTTCATTGCAGCCAGGAGGAAATTGAAATGTTAAGAAGTCGCATGCTCGCCCAAACATCGTTGGTTGTTGTCGGCTCGGCCGACGAGTGCCTACGGGTGTCCAAGACCAAGCGCAAAATCGATGGCGTCACCCAGTCGATGGTGGAAAATATGGTCGCTGATGAGATAGCAGAGTTCGCCACGAACTGCTTACTTAGTCCACCGAGGCAGAAGAAAACCGGCCTACCGGAACCAGCTTCGAACGGACCGCTATCGTCGAGTAATGTGTTGGTGCCACTGAATGATGTAGAGTCGTCGGTGCCACGTAAACGAAAAACCACCACGGATGTGCGGAAAAGTAGCGTAAAGCAGTCTCGACAATCGTCCAGTCGGACGGCACCGAAGCCCTTGGAATCACAGCAGGCACAGGAAGCCTTGGACATTGCTATACAGAGCATTTTGCCGAGCACACCCGAGAAGCAGGTTGTGCCATCAGTAAAAAAGACTTCCCCGATTATTGCAGCCACATCGGAGGATCGTGCCGATCAGACGATCAAGTATGAGATGCACGCTTCCGGTGCACAGATCGTATCGGGCCTGGCCAGCACACCGATTCCATTGCCTGCACTCAAGCGAGATACCTCTCAAACGACGGGCAATGTGAACGTGAAGCTGATTTCAAATCAACTGATTCAGCTGAAACCGAACACGGGAACCACACAAAAGTTCTACTCAGTGAAATCGACCCATAAGCCCGTCGTCTCGGTCATCGGCAACAGTGGAAACGTCGGCTCGGTATCCGATAACATCACCTTCAGTCCACCGAAGTTTACCATCGTGCGTGGCCCCGAGTCCGAGCAAAGTGTCGATGATCAGCAGCAGCACTCATCCCCAATTAAGTCTCCCGGTAATGATCTGTCCCAGACGAACATTTTCGACCTACCGATTGTGTTTGCCGACAACGAAGGTGACAACGAACCACCGGCACCGGTGGCGAGCATTACCGTGGTTGGAGGATCCCCCACCACGGCTGGTACTTCCGCCGAACCGCAGGTGACAACGATACAAGCGCCACGCTTGGTAACTTTACAAGGAGCAAGTGCCGGTACCTCGGCAGTTCTCGGAAAATCCAACAAGATCGTGCTGGTAAACAAAGGTAGCCTGAAACCGGTCGACGGAACTGTGACGTTTCCGTACGTGAGTGGGACAAAACTTAATCTGCCCCTTGGCACAGCAACCAGCACCGGTACGGTTGGCACGATAGTCTCGAGCGGTAGCAACACCGGGGTAAAGTACACGAAGCTCTTGCTAACGAAACCACTGACGCCCGCCACCGGTACCATTTCCTCGGGGGTGGTGAAAAATTTGGGTGAACTTTTTTCCCGCGGTAAGGTTGAATTCATCAACAGTTCCGGCGTGAAGCAAACCGGTACCCCGGTCACCATGCAACAGGGCAAATATCAACCCATTGTCATTAGTACGACGGGAGGCAATAATTTGTCGCAAACTGGAGTCACCGCACAACCGGAAGGCAGCATCATAACCACCAGCACTGGTGGCAACAAGATTGTTATCAAAACCAGTCCGGCTTCAGTATCGGCTGGTACTTTGTCCACTTCTTTAGTGGGTCGTAATTTGACTTTGAAACGGTTTAACATAGTTTCTACCAGTGCGCCAGTTAAACAGAGCCCAGCAACAATGGAAGACGGGGGCGATGATAAATGATTTCATCCAAAACTAAGAACTTAGACCATAAACATTTTTTTTAATTTCAGAGTGGTATTTTAAGGCTATGTACAAACGTTGTATTAAGCTCTGTTGAAATAATAGATCGTTTTATGGCAAAGAGCTTTGTTTGCAGCTGTAGCTTTCGTTGAAGAAAAGTGTGAGAAATGTTTTACTCTTGTAACGGTGATCCTGAATACTTGGAGGAAAAAATTCTAACAGTTTTTAAAATAAAAGTTCTAGAAGGATATGTATGTAAATATTAGTTTTTTTTATTTTTAATGGTACGGCCCACTTCATCAGCAGTAAAACCTTAGCATACGTGTTTAAATTAAATCAATCCAAATTTAAAATTTTATAAAACAGCGTACCTATCCGGAAAAATGCGTCCCTTCCTTGCAATTATAATATAAAAAAATATGCGATGAGATTTAAACACCACTACTATAACTAAAATTTGAACACATTTCAAATACTTTTTCAAGTAAATCATGCTGTACAACTTTAGGTGGATTGAAACGCTCCAGATGATTCTCACAACATTGCAGTTTGTCAACATGCCAAATCCTCGTTAGTTTGGGACAGTTTGACTAGGTGATGCACCGCGAAACGTTGTTTATTGCACCCGGTTAAAGCAAAACAAACGTAAGTAGTAAATTATACATGAAATAGACGTAAATCTTTTCTATAACCTGATTCTCGGTTTCTAGGAAATGCTTACCGTACGACCAATGGTGCGAGTTGCCGCGAAATTTGATCCAGTATCTATGGCTGGAGCACCACTCAGCCGGCCATTCTGGGGCTGGGTTAATATGATGTTTAACCGGGTCGACCGCAGCCGGCTGAAGAAGGTAGGCCCGGATCGGCTCTGTGCGGAATGGTTGCTGAAAAACGGGGCGAAGGCAAAGTTCGTGAAAGATCACCGGACGCACGTGCACTTTAATGCCCTACCACATGAAACTCTACCGGTGCTGATGGAGGAGCTCGACGGAACGGACTCGGGCATCATGCACATCGGATTCGATCATCTCGAAGGTTTGACTCGGTTGAGGAAGGTCACGCTGCACAACTGTGTGTACATCGACGATCAAGCACTGTATAAATTGAAAAATGTTGCCGGTACTTTGGAGGAGTTGCAAATCTCGAAGTGTGGTAACGTTACCGATCATGGTTTGCTGTGTTTGAAGAAGTTGACCAAACTGCAGCAGCTAAAAACGTTCGAATTGGGTTATGTGAAAGATTTACAACAAGTAGAAAAACAGCTGAAGGAGGCACTTCCTGAGTGCCAGTTCGATATGAAACCATAATTGTAATACACGAAAGACAAAATAAACCGCTAGTCATGGTAATTTAAAAAAAGTGAATTATTATGCAATATTATACAATACTTTTCTGAGGCAAAGTAACGTAAGGGATCAAAACAAAAACAAGTTTTTCATCGATTGTTTGGGCATTGAAAGATTTCGACGAAGCTATGACAATTTCGATGAATCATCATTTGTTATCATGAATTACCAAAAAGAGGTCAACAATTGACCATCCCTTTTATTGTCTGCTAAGAATGATCTAAAACATTAGCTAGAATGGATCAAAACGTACGATTTCAGCCGCTCATAAGCTCGATACAGAAGGTGGCCTTGTTTGAGACGAAAGCCGTGAGTACCTTTTATAAACTAAGCTGTAGTGGCCAATGAACTAACCCAGGTTTGTTTTTCTCCTCCATGCTCAGAAACTCTACCTTATCGGAAGCAATAGCCAGGAAACCCGTTTCCGCGTCCTGGAAATCGACCGACGTGCACCGGATCTTTCAATCTACGAAAACCCGAACGAGCTGGAAAAGGCTGACATCCGAAAGTTTGTCCAGTCCCGTTCCTTCACCCGTTCGATCAGTGCGTACGGTGTGTTGGGGTTTGTTAAATTTCTCGAAAGCTACTACCTGATACTGGTGACCAAGCGGACACGATGCGCCTTCATTGGCAAGCACATTATCTACACCATCAAGGACACGGCCATGATTCGGGTGAACGAATCATCCGGCAAACAAATGCAACCGCTCGAGCAGCGCTACTTGAAAATGTTCAACAATGTCGATCTGAACAGTAATTTCTACTTTAGCTACAGCTATGATCTTACGCACAGCTTGCAGTACAATCTGGCACCACCGAAGTTCGTCGGCAGTCGGTGCGATATTGTGCGCGACGAGCCGCTCGTATGGCAGAACCGCACCGGGGAGAAGACAACCTACGCCTTCCGCGGTGTGTCCCGGGAGCGGTTTGTGTGGAATTCGTTTCTGCTCAAACCAATGGGTGGCATCGTGCACAAGGACTGGATGTTGGAAATAATTCACGGATTTATCAGTCAGTCGAGTATAAACATCTTCGGACGGCAGGTGTACGTATGTTTGATTGCGAGGCGCAGTACACGGTACGCGGGTACTCGGTTCCTTAAGCGTGGCGCTAATTTCCACGGAGACGTAGCGAACGAGGTGGAAACGGAGCAGATCGTGCAGGATGGCAATCGGAAGTGCAGCTTCACGCAGTTGCGCGGTTCGGTGCCGTCGCATTGGTCGCAGGATGTCAGTAAGATGGTTCCGAAGCCCCAGATTGCCATTGATCTGTCCGATCCGTATGGTGAAACGGCCGGTAAGCACTACCAGCGGCTGATGTTTCACTACGGAGCGCCGGTTATCATATTGAACCTTGTGAAAACGCGTGAAAAACGACGCCACGAAAGTTTACTAAGCGAAGAAATGCAATCGACCGTATGCTATCTGAACCAATTCCTCCCACCACAGCAGCGCATCCGTTACATCGACTTCGATATGGCACGCAAAAGCCGTGGCAAGGGAAACGTGATGGAGAAGCTGGCCAAGATTGCCGATACGGTCATACAGCAGACGGGGTTGTTCTATCTGGATGACGAACGGAGCCAAAAGCAGACCGGGATCGTGCGGGTGAACTGCGTGGACTGTCTCGATCGCACCAACACGGCACAGTTTGCGATAGGGAAGTGTGTTCTGGCGCATCAACTGTACGATCTTGGGTTTTTGAAAGAGCGCAAGCTGGAGTTTGAATCTGATTGCATTACAATGTTGGAAAATCTGTACGAGGACCACGGTGACACACTGGCCATGCAGTACGGTGGGTCACAGTTGGTGCACCGCATTAAAACGTATCGCAAAACGGCCGTTTGGGCGTCACAGGGCAACGATATTATGCAAACGCTCAGCCGGTATTATAGCAATACGTTCAGTGATACGGAGAAACAGCATAGCATCAATCTTTTCCTTGGTTATTACATTCCCTCCAAAGCGGAGGTGAACAGTAAGTAGTGGAAGCGTTTCTATTTATGCTCGGGCAGGTCGGAGATTAATAATTTTATCCTCCTTTCCTATCCGCTTCGTGTAGAAACTCTCCACATCTGGGATTTAGAGACGGACTTTTACATCCACAACGCGCGGTTCGACGAAATCACCCAAATCTCGTCGATTCCACTGACCCAGTGGATCAGTCCGTTCGTGATGAACTGCCTGCCGGCGGCAGTGAGCGACGAAAACCGTGTCGTCAAAGAGCTCATCAAGATCCACTCGAACGATGCGGAAATAATTGACTACTACTCGAACTTTCACTACGACTACAAACTAACCTCGTTCGAGGAGCACATCGACTACCAGCTGAGCCACCAGTCGCGCAACCTGGTGCCCGCCTTTCGCTCCCATTTCAGCCCCTTCGAACCGATCCGGCGGATGGAGAATGCGGGACTGAAAAATCCTTCGCTCACCGGCCAATCGTCAACCAGCTCGACGAATAGTTCGTCGTCCGATCGGTCCGACGATGAGTCCGAGTCGGACGACGAGGATAAGGGCAATCGGAATGCAACGGCAGCGAGCAGTAGCAATAACAGTAGCCGGGCGGAGGATCCCGTCACGCTCAGCTCCATGTTTCCGATGACGAACGACATCTATGGGTTTGAAATTCAAATGCCCAAAAAAGCGGATATGTTAAAGTACGTTGGAGCATACCCAAGTAGGCGATGTAAGGTTTTATCTGATCGAATAAATTTGATTTTTGCCATTCTATACCAGGTACGAAAAATACGCCGAAATCAATCGGATCTGCAGTCCCTTCGGAGGACCGGCACGACCGTCCTCCCCGCACCAGTACAATCGACACGCGGCAATGAACGAAAGCGGGGGACTTTCGATACAGAACAATGAAATAATCGTTGCCAACGGGCCAGCAGAGCAGGACTTGCAGAACGATGTTCCGATTCCGACGGTGAGCGCAGAAAGCATAGCGATCTACGAGAAGTACTGCCTGCTGAAGGACACCATCATACAGGGATACCGGTGTGACCCAAAGATCCTGGAGTATGTGAATATGTTCGCTTGAACTTAGGCGATCGTGGATGCCTCGGAGATTATCACTACTACCCGTTGTTTAAATAAAAACATCAAACCGGCTAGATGTCACCAACAACTTTATTCTGTGTTCCCCATTTTTGTTCGTCTTGATTGTACATAATAGTATCAGCATAGTTATAGCATTTTGCCTGTTTTGGTACGAGCTGCTGGTTCACGGTCAATAGCTACCATTTTACAAGTAAAATTTTACTCTTTTATCAACACGCTCACTGTTTGAGTTTCTTTTTTGTTAGCATCGAATACACCTATATATAAACATATTAAAAATGGACCATTTTGAGGGCCGCAGCAAAATATCATTCCTTCGCAATACAACATCATATTCCTAAAGGATTCTACCGCGAAATATCTGTATATATGTATATATGTATAGTTTTGTGTATACTGTTTTGGGATAATGTTTTATAAATTGTATATATGGTATTGGCCATTATTGTTGCATTCATTCCATTTTCTACACTTTATTATGGTTTGCTGCACTTAAACTAGCGATCGATTGGTTTGATTATTACTTAGCCTAAACTGCATATCAAATAGAACAACGAGTCGGATATTTATTGGTTGTTAGTTTGTCTGTTCTTCTAACTTGTTGCTATTGTTTTGTAAATATTCATTTCATTTGGCCTAGCATTTTCTAGCCGTCCATTCATTACTCGTTTCACTTTCACTAAAGCACTAAAATATGCACATTAGTGCGCCTATACTTTCCGAAACGATACAGTTTGGTTCCTCGCTTTGTTTTACGCTTATGTATTTTGGGTATGTATGCTTTCGTGATACAAAGTTGTTTATTTTTTATTTTTTGTAACTATCTTGCGCTTCGTCAACGGTGCTAAAAGTGGGTTCTATTCTATCCAAAAAGCTTTCACATCATATTGTTTTTTTAAGAAGTTAAAATACTTATTTTTATTTTTCATTTTTCTCATTTCCGTTTTATCTTATTACAGGTTTTCTTACCTTCTTATACATCAACAATGTCACGGGCCAAATAGATAGCAGTTGTTTTAGCTACTGCAATTCAAATAACGGAATTTGCTTCATTATTACATTGATCCTATTTCCCTACGAATCTGTGGAGATTTCTTAATTATTTGAAATGTGTAACATGGCGATTAGTTTGACACGTGTGTGTGAGTGTGGGCTATACTGAAACTTAAATAGTGAACGATTCGCAAACTATTCCTTGGAGTATATAGCAAATCCGAAAATAATGTCTCTACAAATAAGAACTCGTAACACGAGTTCTTATGCAGGCAAAAGTATCCGACCTTCCCGGATTGTATAATATATATTGGTAGATAATAGTTTAGTTTCATTTTCAACTTACTAGTAGATTATAACATCTACTCAGTGGATGTATTGAACTTCTGTACTGTGTGTGTGTGACCCCATACCAGCCTTTTTGATAGTTTGTAGTTAAGTTTAATGTCCTAGCGAGCAGAGACGGCCACATTTGGGCGGTCTCTGTCGTGAACTAGGAAAATCATAGGAAATACTTGTTTTCCAAAAGTTTTAACAACAAAAATGTGATCTTCTATAAAATCTGCCAAATGGAATGATAAGCAATGAAGCACTTGCTTACATGGTTGCATAACTGCTGGTTATTGTTTGATAACGCACCGACAATATTTGCGAATATATAGAGTAGTAGTGTAAATATTTTCTAACTTTAGTTTGCCATAGAATAACTTTCTTTCACCTCATTGGATGCTTGGTTCGTTTTTGTATTGATTTTTTTTTTGTTCTTTTTATGTGTACGATTGGTTCGCTTTACGACCTGTTAAGTTTCCGTTCAAACGTTTTCCCTCGTTCAAAGATACATCAGCAAAAAGTTATTGTCTAACTCACAATAACACGGCTCTCGAGTGGACCGAATTTTCCTTTTCTACAGTGTGGGTTCGTCTGCTCCCTTTCTCCCCTGGTTCCTGGCGTACTTTAACAGTGAAGTGCACAACGATCGACACCAGATAAGCAAACAAGACACACACGCACACACCGGAACACAACATCGGCACAAGGATAATAACAAGGATGCGTGGTTTACGATTCGATGAAGGTTCGACACAGAATATCTATAAACTTTCCATTTTCCGTTCACTTTAGCAATCATAGTATTTCGTTCGTCAATCGTCACTACAGAAGTAGGAGGAAAATATTTCAACCTTAAATCAATCGGACAGAAAGTCCGGGCTCAAGATAAATTTAGCGAATGGTTAACGTATTTCCTTTCATTTATGCTTTCCGATGCCATCATGAGGGAGGCATGTTTTACAACCCTGTACAACGCATGATCGATGTTCGATTGATGTTTGATTTTTGATTGAGTCAGCAATTCATCATTGTGAACTTTGATTTTGTGTGTTTTTATATTTTATAACGTATTAGCGTAAGTGTTTTTAGCATGTTTTTAAATATCAATCGTACGTGTTAGATGGTTGTGGCGTTTGTAGTGTAGATAATGTATTCTTTCCATAAGTTACGTTCTGCCAAATCTATGCACAAAGCTTTAGACCGATTATTGAAACAATTCACCAACTCATGCTCGAGTGTAGTTTCCAGCGGTGATCGTGTGTTTTTTTTCAGGTTCCTCTGACATGCCATGACATCGAAGGAAGTAACGACAGTCTTTTCTACGGAACAATGGTTATAGTTGATTGTTTTATTGCTGTTGATACTGCCCTATAGTATTGTATGTTCGATTACACATTATTTGTTTTACCTTGTAACAAATGAAACAGTTTATATGCAATTACTTAAAAAGTTGACTAAATATGTAGCTACCGATACCGTCTGGCAAAGCTTGCAGCCATTCAAGTTTCGCAAAGAGATTATCGGCACTGGTTGTGTCACGATGGTGTTAGACATGTTGTATTTCTATTTTTTTCCCGCTTCATCTGCTTCCGAAGTAGTCTCAAGTGTTCAGGTTTACTCGTTTAAAGGGAACAATCGACAGTAGTCTGCCAGTAGTGTTTTAGATAACAAGTTTGCACGTTGCTCGTAACTATAGACATCGATCGGATAGAAGTTGTAGTACAAGGTTGTACATTGATAGTGTAGTACCGTAAAGCTGTGGGAATATGGTTACATTACGTAGCGTCCACTAGCGGTGACGGGTGGTATCTACAGGTACACGACATAGTGAGTATGCGTCACCGCATTTCTAGTAGCATATGTGTGTATATTAACTGATCGGATTCATTCCGTTTGTCATCGGCTCGTTATGTTACGTTTCTACGTAATTTGCCTTTCGTTCGAAATTTCCTTCAACTTACACATTTCCCATAAATTGGTCAGATTGTCGGCAATGTCCTGGCGTTAGACGCGTGCGATAGAGCAGACATTAAGCAGCATGGGAGGACATTCCGTTTACGGGGTGTAGTGCCAACTAAGCTTGCAGAAAGTAAAGGGTTCCTTTTATTAAATATTTGTTTCCAGCTTCGATACGGCCTTGCCACTATAAATTCCCGAGGGGCTCCCGCAAGTGGATTTAAAGTGTCGTTTATCCGAAGTGTATCCGTGTTGCGAGGCGGAAGCGATCCTTCGGGTTCGAACGATTTCGGCTGCCCAAACAAAGGGGACACGATGGCTTTGAGCGGGAAACGAATCGAGCCACTTGCCACCTCCGTATCGTCCTACGTTTGAACATCATAATCTCACCCCCGGGGCCGTCTGATCCGATGCACAAACGAAAACCGTTAACGATCCGCCAGGCGGTATTCGTTTCTCACTTCGAGCGGCGCCACCCGGTCGCGGCAGGCTAGGTCGATTCCGGATGATGCCTTGGAGTGTCACTCCTCGATCGGCATTTGGGACTGAGGAATCTGAGCCCCACTCCGAATCCAATCGAGAACAAAACGAAGATGCGCCACTCCAAGGCGTCACCGAAACCGATTGACTTAGTATTTTGCAGGGAGTAATTATAGTTTTGTTTGTTTTCTAATGCATTGGTTAGTAGCGTTAAGATACATTTGAATGCTGAGAGCAAGATTTATCCACCAGTAGTAATGTTTGGTTTCGTTCGCACAGGATCACTTCTAAAGCATAACTGTTTTCTTTCCTTTCGTTAATAACATTTATATGTTGTTTTCTTCGTTAGGCTTTAAACTTTGCAGTCATTTTTTTTTCATTTGTTGGTGTGCTGGTTAATGCCTGTTTCGTTCCTTATTATCCTTTGATCAGCATGTTATGCAAAAATCGAATAACAGTAATCAGTATTGGTTTCCGTGCTTCGCTTAACGAGTGTGAAGATTTGTTACCTGTTTGGCCAAATTATTGTTCCTTGCTGTTGCTTGCTCATTCTATCATCAAGTTTTTTTTTCTCTCATTTGAGATTATTTCCTGTTTTGCTCAGCAGTTTTACTCACTAAGTTTTATGTATGAGATACTTTTGTTTATATATTTTTACTTTTTGTTGTTGCTCCAAACATCCATGCAATACGTGAGTAAAATGTTCCTGATCTCTTGGTTGTGTAGCGTTTACGTTTCTTATGTTTATGCGTTTAGGTGTTTAGTGTATGCGATGAGTATGGGTAGTGAAACATTCTCTTCAAAATACCACTGGTGTGCCGCTTTACTCGTCCTCTTCCTCGTTCTGATACGTGACGTACCGCACCGAAGACCGTTCGCCAACGATGAGAGACTGAAACGTGAAAAAAATGGGAAAAACTCTTCATTTGGTGCCAGAAAGTTGATAAGAAAGAAATAACGTCTGTGTTTGTGAAGAAACTTTGAAGAGTTTACCCAGACTTAACGGGGACAGTTTTTAAAGATGTTGCGCTGTGAAGAAAACTAAAAAAAATTTAATAAAATTAAATATAAAATCTCAACATGGCAAAGAAAAATCAAGGAACTTTAGAGAATTCACAAATGACCCCGTCTACTATGAACCTATTAATAAACTTCAAGAATATTCAGAAAATGAGCCTGAAAACAAAATAAAAAATAACAAACCAATCCAAATCTAAGCTTCAGCATAAATTAATTTAAAAAAAACGGAAAATTATTATCAAATAAAAATGTTTATTCGGTCCTTCATAAAGATTGCCTTACAACTAAAGTACAACATATAAAGTAATACAAACATTACGAAAAATATGCACGAGAGTTTACAATGGTTACAAATCATGGAACAGATAAGAAAAAAACTTAATCTAAATCACCATAAAGGATTCAAAATATCGTTTTCTAGTGTGAGATTCCATCGATCCGTTCCATCCGGGGTTTCGAAGAGCGTTTTACGACAATTGATTGCAAGAATCAGCTAGAGAGCGAGGGTCAGTGTGTGGTGGGATGGGAGCTGGGAAGCAAGGTCCGGTCCCTTTCACGCGGGAACCCTACAGTTTCGTCACGCAGTTTTCACCAACAACCACACCGGACGGTCCATCCGTTACCCGCGCGGGCTCACTGGAGCCGTTCTTGTGCCCATTTACGGTTCCGTTTCCGTTGGCGTGGGGATTGCCGGGGTTTGCGTCATGTTTGCCGTTCGCCGCAGTTGGCAGGGCAGCCTTACCGTCCGCCAGAGGGGCCGGCGATGGTCCACCTTCGAGCGTCAGTCCGGCGTTGTCAATGCCGTCGATGCTTACCTTCTTCTCCTCCTTGGTCGGTGGGGCGCGCAGGAAGGTCAGCAGCGGGGCGTAGATGAAGCAGAGGATCGAAATGCCGACCAGCATCCACTCGAAGCCGATGGTGTTTACCAAGGTACCACTTTGGAGTGTTTGCGCCGAGCGTGCAAAGAAAGCAAGAAAGACAGACCGGGTGTTGCAGGAGCAGGAGTTAAACAAAGCGACCCACTTGTTGTTTCGTTCCGGGCGGGCGGACGGACGGTCCGTTCCACTTGAGTTTTAATTCCCTCCCCGGATTCCCCGGAGCCCTTCCTTTGTCCTCTTACCTAAGTGCGGGACCGATGGCGAAACCCAGACAGAACGCCACGTCTCCGATGGCGTACACGCTGCCGTAGACGGCCGAGTGGCGAATGTCCACCAGGTAGCCGAGCTCGGGCATCATGCAGGAGTCGACCATACCGATGGCGAAGCCCAGTCCGGCGTTTGGCAGAATCAGGTGGTTGATGGAGGTGGCCATGGGGATCTGCGAGGTGATGCAATCAAACAAACAAAAGCAAACAATTTAAAGATATGAAAAAAACAATAACAAAACGTACAATAAATATATGTACGCAAGAGAGTCTTTAGTTAAGATTTTTTGTAGATATTATTAACAATTTAAAATTAGTGAAAGCAATTACTTCACAAGAAGAAAACACTAAAAACATTGTCTTAAAAGCATTGAAAAACCTATTAAAAATATACTACATTCTCTCTTAATTGTACTATTTAATTGATTTGGTAGGCTTATTTTATCTGCTATCTGTTCAGTTTTCTTAAAAGGGGATTAATTTCTATTTTTGATTGCTACGCCTATAATGTTTGCTTTTATATATTTTATGTGTTATTTTTGTAACTTTAAGCTAACACAAGGTTTAAAAATTAGCACCCTTTATATCTTTCGTTCGTTTTATATTGTAAAATATTTCACAACTCTACTTTCCTCTTTATACGAACATGTATTTAAACGCCTAGAATGACTTCGTTTTATTCACAAATCAAGGGATAGGTTTACTTCATCCTGGCTAAATTTTCTCGTTTTGGTGGATATATTTTTTTTGCATCGATCGAGTGACAATACTGGTTAAGTAATATAAAAAAAAAACTAGAATAATTTTAACAAGCGGATTAGAATTGCTCGTGATCCTCTAGAAAGGGGCACACTTACGCAAAGAAGACAAAGTCCGATGATGACCAAGCCGAGCAGGGCTGCCAACCAGCGACCGATCCGGTGTCCCAGGGGACCGAAAAGGTTCGTACCGATCAGGTAGCTGATGGAGGCGGGCAGGAAGGTGACGCCCTGCTCCCACCGGCTCGCGCCCATATTGTCCATCATCCAGATCGGCAATGACGGTTCCAGCATGGCGATGCCCATGTTGGCGAACGTGATGGCACCGGCCGCGATGATGATGTACGGATCGGTGACCAGTGCCTTCAGCGACGGCGGATCGGACTCCTCAATAACCATCGTCGGCTGCAGCATGACCAGCTGCAGCAGACCATCGCCGAGTGCGAGCGCCGACAGCACCAGAAAGGGAGCCGACTTACCGACGAACTCGTACATGATGCCTCCAAACGGTGGACCGATGAGGACGCCCAGTGCAAGCCCGCCGAGCGCGATGCCCATCGCATTGCCACGCTCTTTGTCGTCCGTGTAGCGGTCGGCCAACATGCCCATGCCCGACACCGACGAACAGGACGATCCGATACCCTGCAGTGCCCGGGCCAGAAAAAGAACCGAGTACGTTCTGCCGAATGCGAAAACTGGGACGAGAAAAGCGGAGGGTGTGAGGGTGATGTTTTTATGTAACTTTTCGCTTAAATCAGATAATAAATTGAGTTGAATTATGTGAATCGACACCAAACTGTTCATGGTAACTGACACAACGAAAAGTGGCAAAACATGTTTACCATGTTTTCGTTGGAAACAATGTTAAATGTGTTTTCACATTTAAAAATGCACCAAAAAACATACAAAAATAATATATTGACATAAAGGATTGATTACAGATCAACTTTGAAATGTGAATAATCTAGTTGTACTTTTAAATATGTGATGCCTTGTATTGTTTTTAATGTTTGTTTTTGCAATACATTATTTGATTTGATTCAAAACGATATTATAAATTTTAAAATGAAAACGAACAAGTTTTCATTTATTTTCAAAAGGCTTTAGATTTTAGATATTTGATACATACATTATTCGATACAATTACAATACGAAAATATTGCTTGCAGTAATTGAGAAAAATAGGTTTTATTTTTCAAACAAAACAAACTTTGTTTTGGTATCTGTTAAAATTTATCGGTTTTATACAACAAAGTTCAAACCCCTGAATGATGAGTCAATGTTTTTGTGTTTAGTTATATAGTAAATCTTCCTGTTTTCTATTTTATTTTTATCTGTTCGTCGTGTTATAGTTTTTTTTACGCGATTGTAGATATGGTTAACCAATCAGCTTAACACGTCGACTACTATGGCCATCATTTTCTATACCCAGCAGCTTTATAAAATTGCAACATAAAACCTATAGTAATTGTAAAAACAAATTCTTTGGCTAAAGTTACGTGTTTTACAATCTTAATGTTAAACTTGACAGTTAAAGTGTACTATTTTCCTTTCAATAGTATTTCAAATACAGTTTACTTACTCAAAGTAGAGATGAACATAATGACGAATCCAGCGAACATCGGTATACTGTATCCAATCCTGTTAATCGAAACGAAAGACAACAAAACCATTTTTGAATTAGACCAATTTTTGACGACGTTTTAAGCATGTTCGAGGCTCTGCCCGGTGAGTTCAAGACATACTTATGCGTCAGCGGACCGACGATTGGATTTGCCAGCAGCTGGACGAACGCCTTCGAGGCAAACATCAGCCCAACCTCGACCGTCTCCTCCACCAGCTCCTTGTGCCGTTCCTCCCGTTCCGCGTACCAGCTAGCATTGTCTGTATCGAGTGTGGCGGAAAAACACACAAACACGTGCGATAAATGAAAACAGGCTTGCCGGTCCTCGTAGCTCGCCCTCGTAGCTTACCGTATCCTTGCGTGGTAATGTCGATCCCGTTGTACGGCGTGGTCGTTTCCTTCTCGCACGGTGACAGCGTGGTCGGTGGCGTCTTGGGGAAGCTGGCCAGCGGCGCATCCGGGTGCCTGATGTCGTAAAGAAACTCCGGTATGATTGGCACTGGGGAGGAGGAGAGGGAAATTAAATCGTAAAACGGTACGGGCACGGGCGGGTCATAAAATGCGCCAGCTCGACTAAATATCGCTAATCGAGCGAATGGATGGCAGGGAGGATGGCGAGGGGGAGGATGAGCAGGGGAGGGTAAAAATCCATCGAGGTGTAAAATAGGTGCACATCGTAAAGCGACGAGCCAAACCAGGAGCAGGTCCGACGGATGGCCGTTCGACGATTGTGATGGCTGGTGTCGTCGTGTTTCATCCCTTTTCGAAGCTGTAACAACATTACTAGGAAAAAAAGAAGCCAAACCATAGGGAGGACGCACAAACTTCCTGCCAAGAACCCACCGAGAGACACACACCCGGAAGACAAATAGGGAAGTAGCATCGATTGCACCCATCCGACCTGAGCATCGCAAAACGAGACACTCTACTCGACTCGATACTACGTCAACAACGATGACGCTTTGGTGTTGTTGACGATGCCGGTAATGATTGTGACGATGATGATAGTGCAAGCAGAAGGTTGGATCGGATGTGTTACCCATCCCGACCACCGTGGCGTAATTGAATTATCTTAGTTTTAAATGAAAGTTGAAATTAAACTGTCAATCTCCGTCAGCGGGCGCCACAAGGACCAGAATGTGCATCTCCAGCGGTGTGGAAAAGGCCTCCCCTATTCTGCAAAGGAAGGAACAGCCCGCTCTTGAACCACAGCCCCACCCCAACCTCCCGGTTTGTGGTGAGTTGTGCTGGGAAGGCGTTTTCCACGGCGAAAGAGAAACTCGTCTTCGTCACTCGAAAACTCCAACCCACCTCGGCCTCGGAGCGGTGCGGAAACTTACTAACTCGATTTCGTTTGTTAGTTTTCGATTGTGTGTGTTTAATTTCTAGCCTCGCGTTTCAGATCCTCTGGTCGGGTGGGACATTTTAATTATTTTATAATTGCCGCCAACTTGTGCGAACGCGCAGCTCAAGGCGTATCGGACTGAAAGTTTTACTAAACTTGTTCGAAAGGATCTGCTAGTTTATACCAGGACGATATAAGTTGAGAAACTGAGAGCTCCAATTTAACGGCTTCACACAACAGCTTGAGAATCAGTTTTGCTGTTTAATGTTTACTCAAGTTCGGAAGATCGTTCGTTCTATTAATCTTTTTTCATAAATAAAATATTAAAATGAGTTCGTAGAGAAATTTTAGTATTTATTTTAGTTTAGACCCTAAACTTTAAAAAAAAACTTGTTGAATGTCTGTACCATTATTCATTCAACAAACAAATTAGATGTTTATTGTATAGTATCAACTTTGGACTATAAGAGCCCAAGTGTTGATAGGTTACAAAACACAAAAAACAAATATGTTTAAATATGAAATCTACATTTCATATGCTATGCATTTCACAAAAATGCATGTTGGTATACAACTTTTAAGAATACCAGAAGTGTCTAATTGTAATAATCAATAATTTTTTTTTTATTTCTAGTTTTACGGTACGTGGAAATGTTGTTAAAAAATACTCAGTTCAACAATGATTAATTTTAAACTTCTTCTTCTTGGCGTAACGACCTCTTGGCCCACGCCCACCCAATTTTAAACACATACAATATATTAAGGTATTATACCTTTAACACTAGAAAACAAAAAGCGGTCATTTTAACCGCAACGAAATTTTCGAAAAACGGTTGCATATTTGAAAAACAAGACTTTTCTTAAAATTCAAAGCTATATCAATAAAACAAAATTTCAGACTTTTCTGTTGAACCAGTTTCAAACCAAATTGACCAGGTCCAAATGATTTTTAGCGGACCGCTCTTTTTAACACTTCGTCAGCTTTCAACATTTTTCAAATCCGTAATTCTCTTTGCCGACTCGCTGGGTGTTTTTTAAATGCGTTAAATGTTACAAGGCTTCCGAGCAAGATTCTAAAGCAATGTATTACTATTTTAGATCATTTTGGTTTTTCTCTTTTTTAACTCTCATTTAAGATAAACTTTATAAGTTATTTATTTTGTTATTTATACTCTTGTCATTTTGAAGTATTTTTTATATAGAAACCATTCATAACTCTTTTTTAGCTTTAATGAAAGTCTTCTATTATTTTCAAACTCCCAGAATGCTACAGATAGATGATTTCAATCAATAGAAGATTTTACGATATCCCACCCGAGCACAATTGCCTCCCTAACAGGTATCGGTGTACCATCTGACACCGTTCCTTTCCCCTACATCGATTGATAGTGCAACGGTAGCTCGGATCTTAAGCTGACACTCTCCCGACGAGGGAGACCACCCTGCAGCGAACCACTTTGTAAGACGATCCGGTTCGAAATGAAGTGCAGGAAAGTGAAGGATGATAGCACATGAAAGCGTACCATTTAGTAATCGAATAAATTTCGATGATTCAATTATGGAAGCAGTGCTTTTGGTACAGGGCACTTTTCAGCACTTTGCCTTTCGCAGAAGCTGGTTCCTTTTTTGTGCCTTTTCCCCACAGCGAGGGCCAAGGCATGGGCTGTACAGTACATCATCGTCGAGTTGCATGAGAGCTGTGCCTGATTTCCGAATCGTTCCAAGCACGAACATGAACGGTAACTGGCTTGGATGCTTGGCACTATCGATCGCTGCCGAGGGAAGGAAGCAATATAGGTAATAGACTCCCTTTGGGAGACAACGATGCACCGGAATTGATATCGTTCTTTGAAGCAGCTTCATGATGGATGCGGCCCTGTCCGAGCGGGTCTGTGGGATGAAGAACGTTTGAGAAAGTGTGCCACTGGATGTCGATGCTTGACACCCGAGGCCATCGTCGTCGATCGATTTTCTAAGCGGTAATTAATCAGGAAAGGAAAACACCTTGGAGAGAACGTTACAAACGATCCCGTGGGTCAGCCTCGGTCGAAGCAATGGGGCACAATTCATCTCTTCCGGCTATGAAAAGGATTAGTTACAGCTCGTTTCGTAGAATAATTTTTCCACTGAGCTATCCACCCCCCGCGTCGCTCGCCATCCACCGCCCGACTTGGTTCTTCACGAGAAAGTGATGGAAAGAAAAGGAAAAAAGCAACATAACACGCTCGGCCAATTAAATTACCCCTTAACTCGTTTAGCCGTTAATAAACAAGAAATTAACAGCTTGTTTCGCGCCAGCATACCACGCCGAAGGGCTAAGCTTGAGCTCCGGGCTGTGGCTTGTGTTGATCCTTCGAGAACAGACCCAACTTACCAGCCAGCTCATCTTGCCGATGGAGGCTGGAACGAAACCGTTGTCATTATTTATTCACTCACTTGTAGGGTTTTTGCAAGGCCCTTTTCGCACTGGAGAAATAATGTTACGGCTCATAAACTGCAAAATAATTATTTTCACTAGTTTGTGCCGATGCTGGAAGGCGAGTTATAACCAATTATGTTGTAACGTTTGGAATGTTCGTTGCCCGGATGAATGTGTTTCAAAAATTAAATACGAATAATTTTGAATCCAAACTGCACAACAATAAATAATTTAATTAGGATAGAACTTAATGAGATAAAGTTTCTAGGATTCAAACCAGAAAGCGAAGAGTTAATCTTATTAATTTAGCTAGTTATATTTGGTGGTTTATTAATTTTAATGTCGGACAAGTATTTCAAAATCATTAAAAAATGTTATAAAGTTATTACTAATTGTGTAAACATTTTATCAGGAAATTTATCATATTTAGCTTGGAGCGAGCACCAAAAACTGTGTTAAATAACTAATAGATCGAAGGAAAAAACTAGGAGCAGATATGGTATGGAATAAACAATTGATTTCTTAAGATTTAAAATGTATAGGAGTTGTATGTCTGACCCCAAAAACTTTTTGCAGAAATTTGTTTGTTCAAATTCACTGCATTAAAATCAAACGTTGTTTACACTGATGTCGAGCACAAGCAATATTTAACTTACCTTTGGGAAATAAGATATAATCAACAAAATATAAAATGAAACTTCTATCATACGAATAGGATACAAAACATCATATATTCATAATACATTTTCATAAAAATTTTCCTCAAATTCTGTTCCATACAGCTGTCAAAACAAGTGTAAGCTCCAAAAAACTAAATAGGTCAGTTTAAAAATTAGAGGCAACCATATTTCTTTGTCGGCACTAGAAACTCGATACGCCCGAACGTCATTGTCAAGTAGATATCTCACTTAAAATAGCGAAGGATAGCGAAAACGTTCCTTTTGCATTCCTGGTGGATAAAAGTGCCAACACTGGAATTCGGAAGGAAATGCTTCATCAATCGAACCAATATCCTTTTCCCATCCCATTCCGCAACACCGGAACCCACCGGAATGTCAGCAATGTCGGCGAAGGAAGGCAAACTCCACACAAGTCAATCCGTCCATCGCGACGAAGGCGTTCGGATTTGCCACTTTTCCACACATTACCTCCCTTGCTCCTCACTGCACCATCGGAGGGTTCTTCCAACAATGCCAAATTAAACCAATGATGTCGGTAAACGACTGTGGGGTAAATTATAAATGATTTCCCACCATTTTCCGCTCCGTTTGCTGCTTTCCCTTTCCATCGCGAACGGCTACTGGGTACTTTGTGGGCTCAACTCGCACATTCGACAGTTGTTTCTCAGTCCTTTCGGGTTGTGCTCATCGCATCCCTTTCTTTTACTTTGTTTTTATGTGCTTTTCTCTTCTTCCCCCCAGCTTTATTGCCATCTTCTCTGGATTCCTCAAGCAATATCCACCTCTTCCAGATGCTTTGCTCTATTTTGGGCCTTTCATTTGGCATCGGCGGCCTCCCAAACGAGTGTGGCTGATGACTGACTTTGTCATTATCGCTTCTGGGGATGGAAAAGAAACATCTCTTTGATTTGAGTGCTGGGAAAGGCAAAACGAAGAGAACCATGCTGTCAGATGAGCAATCGGTCGACCGGATTGTGGCGCCTGCGGTATCCTTAGTTGTGTGTGTATGTGTGCATGGTGTGTGCCATCATGTGAAGAGAAGTGGTGCAGAAGAAATGGAATCAACGGACGGTTGCAAATGAACCACCGCCGTGCAACCGCAAAAATATTCCGACGTTTTCCGCGGCGTTGTGGCTTCGTTTGTAGAGGAAATTCTGGAAGGATATGTGTGTGCGTGTATGTGTGTATATGTACGGCAGCAACCGGTTGTCCCAGCTGGGTTGATCTGGAAATCACGATAAGACGCGATGCTGCTGGTAGGAAAATTGAAAATGTTCCCCAAAGTTCGGATTCGTTTGTTCGTCTCGTTAGGTGAGTTTTCCTGTTTTTCTGTTGTACTCCATGCTTTGAGTGTGTGAATCAAAGGAAAATCTTTATCTTTATCTCCCCATCCTCCAACCCTCGTTTGATAGGGGCAATCAACGCAAACACAAAAACGCGCCGGAAAAGGGTTTGATTTGGTTTCAAAACGAAATGTCACAAGCAGTTGAAGAGTTTCACTATCTCTAGCGGGGAGGAAAACGTCAACTGGTTTGTTCGACGCGCCTTCGTTTATGTCGGATGGGTTGATCTTTATCAAAACAGAATGTCCATGGCTTTTACAACTAGATGATACGAAAAGAGTTTCTAATTCATCAATTAAAATATTTATACTTTTAGGTGGCAAAACATATTCAAATTATATTTTGTTGATTAGATCTTTTTTCTAAAATAAAAGAAACGCTTAGGATTACCGGCATATCAGAAAATGTCATATTTTTCGTATAGAAATCATTCTGTTTCCTATCTAAAACTTAGCTTCGAGGAGGCCTGGAGCTATATAAACGGACACTATTGCCTTACAATGTTGTTTACAACATTTAAAAAAATCTTAATTTTACAAAAATATACAGGTGAAACACATTTTGAAAAGTTTTCAGTTTTTTAGAGCAAGTGATGCAAGCTTTAAGCAATAAAGCACCGAAAGCTAAAATTCTATGAACAGAAATATTGACTTGAAAAGTAGAAAGACATACTCGGGCCAACAACGTTAGACTTTCCAAAAAATCAAGACCAAATTAGTATCCAATCTAATACTAAGAGTCTTGTTTGTTTCAGCAAACTTAAGTAAACCCAGTGATTTGGATGAAAAAGTCAGATAACCTTCTATTTAAGCATGATCCGAAAGGCCCTCTTAAAACAGATATAATAAGAATAAAAATAACAAATAATTTCGAATTCAAAAATTTCAAAGAGTATAACAATTATTCTTCACTTAAGCCAAGCCTTAGCTTTGCTCTAAAAAAATATTCATGTATTTGAAAAAAAAACCACTCATCTTTAATTTAGAAAAAATGTCCTGTTTTGAGCTTGACACATCTCTATGCTTTCAGCGTGTAATAGTGTGCGAACAATAGGAAATATGCTTCCCAAAGGACATTACAAGACACAGGCTTTCCATTCGCATTTGAAGCTCCGTCCATTCTCACTAAGCCAGTCTAAGTTAGAAACTGTACTATAAACAAACACTTCCATGGTGCCAAATCTTATGTGATGTTCTGTTGCACAATCAGTTGGTATTGGGTTGATGATGCGTTACATAAAGCTAGCTTAGTATTGCTTTACACCGACGGTGATGAACCGAGAGTAATCGCTCAAAGTAGCCACCGTCGTTACGAGCAGACCGGCGAGCCCTTTCGGTTCACCAAAGCTGGCCACATCACCAATGGTAATGGTAAGGCGAGGAAGCAACGATCCTTCATTACAGTAGCTCTCCAACGAGAAGTAGGCGATTTTTCTCACACCATTACTCCGACTTCCAGCTCGAGGCAAAATTCGAATGAACCACCAGGCGCCTCCATTTGCAGGCCCTTATCCGTGTGTTCACTCGGTCAGTGGATTGTGTACGATGTCCGAGGTGCGCAAAGGCAAGCCTAGACCTTTCCCGTCCATCCCGACAGCTTGCGAACGGATTGCGACTTAAGTAAACGCAATTTCCAGCTCGTTGACTTTTCGCTTTCGAGTGTTCCGTGCGGCAGGATTTGAGGCTGGATTTAGCGCGTCTCGCCATAAGAAGTGGACCAACTGTTGAATATGAATGACCATGCCAAACGGGCTAGGGGCAAACGTACGGTTCACATGATTCATTGTCATTCTATTTTTTTTTTTTGCTTTCCAGCAAACCGGATTCGTAATGGCTGCTAATCGGAAAATTATGTTTCCTTTCGTTCAGTTCAAACGTCTGAGGCTCCGGCGCGTCCAAAGCCGTGCACCGGAACGAGTAGAGGTGAACCAGCTCTTGGAAGTGTGCTGGTGTGCGCGACTTTGTGTCTGCTTTGCCTTTGTTACGCCGTACTCCCTTTTCCGGCTTGAACACTCCCACCTTCCAGCTCGGGTGGCTCTGCGATTGAAACGATTTCTAATTCCTTGTTATTCGCTTCACTTTCCTTTGCGGTTGCTGCAACCGTCGGTGGTACGGACAGACTGGCCAACTTTTTATATCCTACATCAAACGGCCAACAGCAAACAGGTGAACCGCACCAAGCAGACGAAATAACCGCATTCGGACGGAACCGCCCTAACGAAAGAAGTTGGAATATTGAGCTCCATTCTTCTTCGTACTATTGTTGCCGCAGTGATTGTTCATTTCAATTATTTCATTTTAGCATATCAAATTGAATCTATTTCAGAAAAACAAAAGTGTGTTAATTTAATCACGAAGAATATTTTTTAACCTTTGAATATGTTTTTTACCTCGATAACCAATTGTTGAGAAGTGGCACTCGATCAAAATTTGACCCACTTTTGGTGCTCTGGTGACTACAGGAAAAAAAATCCTCACTGTGTTCTGTCGGGTGCAGCGATACCGAATGATTAATGTCCATTCGGATTCGATCACATTCGGTTCCGGCCACCTGGATGATGTCCTGTCACAAACAGGGATGCGATTTTTAATGCCCAAATTGACTTCCGATTCATTCGAATGTGTGTAAACAAAACCGTTAACGCGTCCACATGACGGTCGGTTTCGCACGCAAAGGTTACATTCCCCCATTCTTTTTTTCTCCGTGAGCTTCAAAACACGCGATCCTGCATAATATCGACCAATAATATCGTTTAATGTAATCCCTGTTTGATCCGCGTGCGTTCTTTTCATCCCTTCAGTCGAATGAGGCTGCTGTTGACCGGTTGTGGTTGGACATGAGCCCGGATATGTTTATCTCTTTCTCTCTCGCCCTCTCTTTCGTTCAAGAGGTCGGTAACAAAAGCAACGACTGATGCCGGGCAAAACAAAACCCCAAAACCCACACCGTTCGAATCCGAACACACCCGTTTCGAGTGGTTTCGGGTGGACGGATTCACATTATGGTTTAAAAAAAAAAAAGATTCCCCATGAAGGGTGAGGGTGCGTGATTCGAGGAGCACTCATTGCCAATCCGAAACCATCCGGACGATACATGAAATACGACTCTCACGAGCCCCGACATGATATTAATCCCGTCGCGGCCGTTTATACGCACCTATCGATCGTCGGTGTGTTCGTGCAAACGAAACCACATACACGGCTCGGGCAAGCTTACCCCTGAAGTGGTGCCCAAAGTTTGCAAAAACCCAAGCCCCAGCACAGTTCGATAGGTTTTCTGTGTGTGTTTGCCACCGTAAGTGTGTTTTCCTCAATTGGGCTCCACGGAGCCAACCCAATGCCGAAGGGCTACGCTTGAAGTGTTATATTGCATGGAAAATAACATCCGAAAAATCCATCTTTTAATCATCCCCGGAAGGCGAGCCAGTTTGGGCAATTGGAAATTTGCCAACGAACACGAGCATCAAGTGTTTTTTTTTGCTGTACGATAGGCACACACTTTCTGTGTCAAATTCCCTTAGTTTATGATAAGATACGCTCTGCAAACAGTGTACTGTTGTTCAACTGCTCTGAGAGATGGTTTACATGCGTCGAGAAATGTAGAAAAAATAATTTTTTAATGTTTTTTGAGTTTGTTTAAATTGGTGAATTGATTTGAAGTAACAATAGGCTTAATAATTTATAATAAATGCCATAAAAACACACACTATTATTAGGAGAAAAAATAATAATAGGTAAGCAGGAAAACTGGCCGAACAAACCAAATTTTGGATCATTTCATTTGTTGAGCGACAAACAATAAGACACAAAATAAGAATAAACAACCACACCAGTGCAAAAATGAATGCAAAAGACCGGAAGATAAATGAAAAAGAAAAACTCTACTCAGGACAAATAAAATGTTCATCAAAAGGACGCTTTCTGCACACTTCAAGCACTGCTGGCAATAGGGCACAAAAGTATAATTATATGATTAACAGTATGTGCACAATCGTTCGCAAGAGCACACGGTTGGTTCATTCGTCAACTTTCTCGTCCGATGAATGGAAGCGACTAATCGTAGCAAGCATTACTGTGCTGCCATGCTTCCTGTGGCGTTTTCCCACTTCCGGCAGCGAGGAAAAAAGAGAAATAGAACACAAACGACGTGGAAACGCTTCTTTTGTCCCCTCAGGACTGCGACGCCGACGATAGCCGACATCGAGCGCGACCTCACAAGAGTGCAACAAGTTGCATACGAAATAAGTGCGCAGGGGATAAAACGGGGTTCCGAAACGTCCCCTCAGCTCCCGCACTGCCGAAGAACATCCACTTCGGAACGTGCACTTACGCTTTCCAACGCGCCCTTACGATTTGCTACGACACTAAAGGAGATCCTTGTGCTTCCATGGCGGTCCATCCTCCCGTCGTTGGAGTAGGGACCTGTTGCTGTAAAATAGTTTCTGCTCTTGCGTTTTTGTGTTCAACCACCGGAACGCCGTGCTTGCGCTTGGACGGAAGAAGATACGAGTAAGACGAGAGCTTAACTTGGGCGATAAATTTTGCGTTCCTTTTACTACGATGAACAACGGATCTTTGTGTTCAATCGCTCACCGTTGGTAGATGGTTGAGGGGGAAGCAAACGGGGAGTGGATTTAATGGATGTTTTATGTGTTATTTATTTTATTTCAACTCGTCTAAATGGAAATGTTATTAATCATATTCAATCCTACGGTTAATGTATTGGGTATGTTGTTTATATGCAACCTTTTCTACATGTCCGAGAAACAATGTGTTAATTTTCTATACATTTTTGTTTCTTTAAATATGTTTTGTTTTGTTTCTTTAAATATAGATGTATTATGAATGGTAGTAATTTAACAATAGTGTAGTGTAACGATGCCACAAATTTAACAATAGTTAAATTTAACAATAGTTAATTTGACAATAGTTAAATTTGTGGTAGTATTGATAAATATGCAATTTATTTTATTAAAGAAATTAGTGGTCGAATTATCATTAAAAGTGGAAAAATGCCACACTTATTAAAGGTCGAATTTAAGAAGTAATTGTAAAGAAATGTAAAGAATAATTTTATAAATATCTAAAAATTTTATTAAAAAACAACGAAACTCCCCACAACTTCGCTGAAAATGTTCTAATTTTTCTGCATGAACAAATATTTCATTTCTTTTATTTTATTCCCTAAATCAACGCTGTGAGCATTGATGAGCAGGATTATCATCCACTTAAGCTTTCTTCTCTTTAAGCTTACTTTTCCCTGTTCATAATGAGTCAATCCAATCATTTTTCACACCATTATGGCGGCGGCAGTAAACGGAATCCATGGGCAAGAGAAGACATTCTTCCGACCCGACTTCGACCGGATCGTACCGTTGTCGGTTCCGGTGCCGGCATCCTTCCCCCCCCCCCCCCCCCCCCCCCCCCCCCCGAATGTTCCGCTTTCCATTGGCATTTCCTGCCAAGCGAAAGGAAACTCTGCTACGGTTTCGATTAGGATGAGAGCGCTGGGGAACGGGAATCATTCCGAGAAAAGTTAAACAGGGAAAGGGCGCTTTAAAGAAACAATTTTCCTTCTATTATTACGTCTTTTTCGGACGGCCTTCGCGTGCCCGGAGGAGAGTGGGGGTAAAGGTCCACCGGGATGGTTTAGTTGTGCGATTTCGGTGGTGGGAATGTACAAAAGACAACGTAACAACAGTTCCCCCGAGAAAACCAAGGATCAGAAGCGGTTGTGGTTGCTGTCTTGCCCGAGAGCAGGGCAGGAAATGGCGTACGCATTTTGCCATGGGAAGCAATTTTCTCGCCTCTTTTCCCGAGATGCTGCAACCCCGTTCGATGTTGAAATTAGCATTCATCAGCAGAGCAGAGTGTGAGAGAGGCGCGTGCATCGAAGAGATTGTCAATTTTTCATCCCTTCGTGGACCGGCATTCCCCGGGAAACGTAAGTGATTCATCGTCCCTGGTCGACGCTGCCACTGATGGCTTATTAGTCTATTAGCCGACTGATGGCTTTTGGCGTTCTTCTCTTTTCCTTTCGGCAACAAGATGGCGAAGTCTATGAAGAGAGTGTTATAAATGTACGCAGTAAGTGGAACTGAGGTAAATTTTTCCACCATCCTTCCGCGGTAATAATGCTTTGACATGGCAAAGTGAAACACATTTTAGAACAGCGTAACACTTTCTCTCATTCTTTCTCCCTCACTCTCCCGCCTAGTGGGAGTTGATGGTTTTCCGCCCCAAACATCAACCGTCCTGCAGCTGATGTGTAATTAACTAAATGCTTTCCCTCGCCGGCTTATTCGTGGTCCAAGTAAACGGTGCGATGCTGCCTGCACGCCAACGCAATATGTACTAAGTTTAGTTCGTACCGTCTGGCAGGATTCTAAATCAATATTGATTTAGTAATTCTCCAAAATGCCTAGCCAATGCACAATGGCCATTTGCCGGGATGGAAGTCAGAAATCCAACTTAGGTATAACGTTTACAAACCATTTTTGCTTCAAACTACAAGATCAAACTAAGAACTACCCAAAAACTTGAGCCTATGCGTCCAGCCAATTCTGAGATTCAAAAGGTCAAAGTCCAAAGTTGCGAAAAAACCGGCCGAAAATTTGAAAAAAATTATCCAACTTTGCATATTTATAACTCCTGCATTTTTGGTTCTATTTTTAAAAGTAATACTGTTTTGGAAAGGTATTTTATTTGTCTTTAAAGAAAAAATATAGAATTGGATGCACAGCTTGCATTTTTCTAAATATTATACAAAACGTATCAAATTACAGATAAAATATGAAACAACTTGAAGTTCGACATCTTGCCAAACAAAAAGTGCGCGGAGTTGCGTAAGTTTAAAGGCGTGATATTATAGCCTGATATGTATTCTTTTAAGCCATGAAGAGTTTACCTGCGGATAGGCGCAGAATCGAAAGTTATTCAAGTTTTTAATACCATGAGGAACATATAATAATTTTGGATTAAAAAACGTATTTTACTGTTTTCATATTTTTGTAAAGTACAAAAAAAATAAAGTAAATCAATTGATAAATTATAATAAATGACTCAATCGGACAATAAGGACATTTTTACGTAACAATAGCTTCAGTAAAATGTGCTTGATAGCTTGTCACCATAGCATATAGCGCCCCCTAGTGGGATTGGGTGGAATTACTTTTTTGAGAATAAATTTCATATAAAACAGTTATAAAATACAGTTTGCAGTATGAAACAATTGAAAAATAATTTTATCCCGGTATTTACTCTAAAGTGGCCATTGTGCAATGTAACATAGTCTGGGAAGAAAATGAGTTACATTCGGTTATGAATGTTTCGTAAATTGAAATTTTGCGAAGAATCCAAATCAAAAAGAGTTTGTTGTCTCATCATTTGACTAAAGGCATTACAGAAAGATTGTTTTCCTCTAAATGATTTTACCTTCTCTTTACTAAAAGAAGTTTTTATTTATCGATGACTAATAAATTTATTTAAAAGTTATTGTGCAGTAAAACCTTGTGGTAAATACATTTGTCGGAATTTTAAATAAGAAGTAGTGCTTTCACCTAAAGTTTGGAATATCCAAAGTTTTCCCATAAACCACGGTTCGAAAATTGGTTTGATTGGCTCGATATCCATGTACAAGGAATTGAAAACCATTACGATTTCGCTGGTGCCATTTTCCACGAAAGTGTTTCGTTTCAAACAAACCGTTCCGGGAACGGGATTCGTGGAAACCGCGGTTCCATCGACTATTCGCGCCGTAATTGCTGAACGATATTGTGGCCGATTGCTGCGGGATTAGCTAGCATTGTTACGAAACTTACCAACGACGGTCAGCAGCATATTGTCGAGCAGGAGTGCGATGGCGACGATGACGAGCACCAGTTTCCGCGAGCCGCGCCATCTTACCACGCTGGCCTTCAGCGATGCCCACGAGCCGGGCGGCGGGGGTTTCGGCGAGGAGCTGTGATTGTGGCCGGTGTGGGTGCTACTGCTGCTGCTGCTGTTGGGTCCCGGACCGTTTCCCTCCGAGGCCGTTGCTTGCATTTCAGCTTACCTCAACACCGGTGGCTGCGGGGTTTGGGCGGCAACGCGGCGCAATTCCGTTAAAAATCGTCCGGGAATTCGTCGTCCGAATATGGTTCCGTGGTGGCCCGCATTTACATCGACGGTTTCGTGGAGTAAGAAGAGAGAGAGATAGAAAGAGAAAGAGATTGAAATGAAAAGCGGATTACCATCTTTTCCCCCTGCGCGAGTACGCCACCCGAGACGCAGTCTACTGGAGGGAAATTATGTTGAAAACCCAGACGCAGAGCGAAGGATCAAAGACCCCGACTGCTGCTGCTGCTGCTGCTGTTGGCACGAGCCAGTTTCCTGCGGTACTACCGGAGGCATCAGATTAAAGTAAAACAGCAACCAAAGGCGCTCGCCACCGTAACGGAGGCGACATTTTCCGTCCACCGGAAAGAGATGCTGTGCGTGGAAAATTCGAACGATAACGTAGCAAGGGTAAGTTTTTTGTTCCTTTGAGTCTACGCCAAAGAATGGCAATGGAAGTCGTTCACGCAATGGAGCTCCGCACGACAATTGAAAAGTATCCACCGCGTCTCCATATTTCATGATTTCCCAAGGTGACATTTTTATTTCCGTTTCCAAGAAATCGCCCGTCCATAGGACGCGGTCTACCCTCCCAATCCAAGCTCGAAATGAAATGATCCGATGAATTATGAGCTAATGTGCCGGGTAGGACCTTTTGCAACATTTGCCTCAGTGGACAAGCTTCTACCAAGCGCTCTCCAAACGATGGGCTTAGCGCTGGGACATATAGTGCATAAGCTTGTCGCCATTACAGGAGAACAAATAATGGGCGCAACACAGTTGAGAAGTGAGACATCTTTTTCTTGTTATATTGTCAAAACAACGCCCCATCAATCATGGACTGATCATCGAGACACAGAAGAATTACATGATGCTGAATTGAGGGTAATCATTTCTTTAGAGCATCGCCGTGGAAAGCAACTTAAAGCATTCATTCATTTTTCAAATAAAAAAAAAACAGGATTTATTTTATTACAACATCGACGAATACTTATCTTTCTGGAATACTTTCCATCATAACTTTTGGTAAAAGAGTAAATGAGGCCCCGGCCGCCATGTTTTTGATCGTGGCTACACCTCTTGTGGACGTTTAAACTGAATGTATGCAATTGGTGATACATTAATTCGTTAAATTCAACCTACGAGTATTTGAACCGTAGTGTGTACCGTTAATTTCGCTCTAACTTTTCTTTTTTTTCTAACTTTTTCGCTCACTATCGATAACGAAATATGAAAAATGGTAAATTTAACTCAACTTAGATTGAACATGTTTTAGTTCGAAAAGTAAAAAAAGTCCAACAGACATGAAATGGCTGAAATCGTAATGAAAAAGAAAAAAGCTGTCGAAAAATGTTTAATACATAAAGAATGGGATAACAAAAACAAAGGAGTGTTCCAAAGTATTAAAACATGCAAAACAACTTGCGAATGCCATTGGAGGGATCAGACGAAATGTTTTGTGTTAAGAGGAAGGTAACATAAGATATTTTAAATTGATCGTGAAGCTAAAAAAAACATGTAGCCGCTTGTTCTTGCCGCTATGCAAACATAAGAGTAAATTTCAAAAACACAACAGAATGTCAAACCACTTTCAGCATTCTGTTCATTACGAGAAATTTTCATCGGCATTCGCATGGTGCTTATAAATTCAAAATTATATCACGTTTAGCTTTGTTTTCTTTTCGAGATGCAGAATATTTGCAAACTCCATTTCGACTATTCTTTAGAAATAAAAGTTGTAGAACCTTCAGATTTTCTAAACCATATGAAAATAAGATATTGCTAACACTTCTCATTTCTATGATATGTTAACAGTAAAATATACGGATGTCAGCTTCTCAACACTGTGCTTTATATTATTCTTGATGAAAAACTATTCAAGTTGTCAACTTGATATTTCAATCATTTTTGAATTACTTCATAGTTATTTAAATATAATTGAAGGCAATAGCAGTAGTGTAAAATAATGTTATATGATTTTCAACTAACATTAGCCTCTACTATGGCACAATTTTTTTTACCATAATGCTTAATTTTCTTCTTTAAAAAATATTGAAAATGGTGAACTAAATTTTGATGTATGCTAATTCGATTTTGCTTAACCATATTAATTAAACTGCATGGCAGTATTTAATAAAAAGTGTGCTTTTAAGATACTGAAAAAAAACTCTCGGCTTCGAAGATTCGTTTAAAACTTATTATAGAGGAGATCAATTGCTACGACAAACTTCGAGCCTTCCGAGCCGGTTGTAACAAGACACCCATGTGTTAATTAGCAACATAGTCCAACAATGTCAATGCCGTCGGAAGCTGGAAGCCTGACACCGCGTTCAAGTTCACTTTCGCGCTCATCGCATGCATCATGTTGGCATGTGCATTTTCACACACCCATACACACGAGCTCCACAATGTTACCGCGTGGCTGTGTGGGCTTGCAATTTCGTCCATTCTTGTCTTAATTTGCCGCCATTTCCCTTGCACCGAATTGCCGCGCAAGTGGATGCAAAGCGATGCACCGATTAGCCTCCCAAAGCCAACGAGGGTGTGTTAATGGGGCTGCGTGCATCTCCCAAAACATCGACTCGGTGAGGGTTTTTGAAGGTGTTTGTGTGTGTGTGAGTGGAAAATAAAAATAATATCAAACTCGCTGACCACCCGCTTGATGGATGGATGGAGAGGGCGAGATCACTATCTTCGTGGTGCACTATGTGCGTGGCAAAAGATGATTGAGCGTGGCCGGGGCACATGCACACCACACACATTGTACGGGCCCCACTCACCGAGGGGCTGGTGTGGGCCGCCGGTAAATGCACCCGACCCTGGGTATGGGAAACCTCCGCCAAGCTCGCAACGGCGGAGGCCAAGACCGACCGAGACGCGGCAGTGTCGATGTGCGGAACCATTTCGGACGAGCTCGGTCACGTGCTAATCACTCAGCAACCGTGGCCAACAATGAGTGTGTCACCGGCACACGGTTAGGCGCACGGCGAAATGCAGTTAGACATTAGATTGCTCCGACCGCTTGCCGGCATTCCGAGCTTCGCGAATTGCTCGCGCGCCTACTTGATTGTGTTGTGTCCGCTTCCTCATTTCTGACAATTAAGTGCCTCCGAATGGCGGAAGAAGCTGGCTGCGCAAAATGCAGCAACACACCGTCCGCCTGTCCTGGTGCTCGGCGTGGTTCGGGATGACCTTAACTCGCTGTGCACACTTTAAGCACAACGCTCCGGTGGCAATCCCAAAACGGGGTCGGTTGCGAGGGTGAAGGTAATCCCAACGAATTCTGTCAACATCGACGCATGTCAACGTGTGGCTTTTAACAGCAAACTAGCTGGGTGGTAACATGCACTTTTCAATTCGTCACGTTTAGGCCGATCGGTCCTCCGTGAGGATCGTGTCGTCGAGGCAAGGTGTAATAACTGTCAAACGCGCCCGGCTTCGCGTACGCTGCAAGGCAACAATCGAAGTCGAATCATCATAAATCAACCCGTACCTGGATGCACCCTGATGATGATGATGAGTGATGGGATTCCTTGGTAGCATTTGTTTGGACAAGTTTCTATTACTTTGAAGCATACCCCTGGAACCTGTTTATCTTTACAAACGGACGCTCGCTTTTGAAAATTGTTCGTTTTTTCCCCGGGTCCTCTATCCCATACAGAAGAAATAATACATTGGATTAGATACAAATTTTACTGTTTTCAAACATCAAAGCGTGTTCAAAATGAATTTCGTGTTCATAGTCATATTCTTTCACTTGTGGGTATTAACTGAACCATGAAGTAACAAGAAAAGATGCCAGAAACATGTCTGCTTTCCGGGAACCAAAAGAATGAATCAAATGAATAGTAATTTTTTAAATTGTGAACTTTGAAACACCTTCTTATCGATAAGAAAACGCCTCACGGTGATATGAAGTCCCATCTTCCCCAAACAATCCCCAATATGAATGACTTGCCGGGATTCCCAGGTTTTTAGCACATCAATGCAAACAACGGCCACCGAAGGTTGTTCGCGGGTTTTAAGCAAAACGAGCTAAATGTGTGTCGCGTGAATGAACGAAATAAGTGTCACTGCATACACGCAGCGGACGAAAGCTGAACCAGATTACATTGCACGGAGTTATCGAATTACCTTTGCCGTTAGGGAAATGGAACGCTAGCGAAACGTGGACTTTTCACGGAGAACTAAACCTACGCACACACACACACCGCGTGTTTACGCACAGTGGGCTTGGAGCACAATAACTGCACGGTGAATTCAATCGATCGATCTAAGTAGCCACGAACGTTGAATTTTTGGCGATCACCTTGCCACACGCTCTCACACTACAATGTTTACACAGATGGACGCCGGTGCTAAAGTAGGTTTCGCGAAACGGGTCAATTTGGATAGCTTTGCCAAATGAGGTTAGTAAAGCACTGACGACCGGTGGCTTTTTGTAAGCTGGGGCCAAATTCTGCAACTTGGATGTGCATCAGAAAAATTGTGCGATTTGAATGGTGGCTTTGGCAGCAGAGCCCGACGGAGCCCGGATGCTCCGATGTTCGCCGTACGGACCGTCAAGAATAACTGCTCAACACACCATTTCACTCGATACCTCACGCCGCGCTGTTATCGTAGCGATGGAGCCCCACTACCTGACCGTCCCTTTTCGCACCGGCGTCTCATTCGTCTCTCTCTCTATCTCTCTGTCACACGCGCCACTTCGCAGCATTCAAAGCGCGGGGACGCTGGTGTACGCGCACATGCCTGCTGAAACATTTCCACATCAGCTCCGGGCATCTCTCGCACACAAAGGCTACCTGAGCGTCTTTTTCGGCCGGGCAGCCACTTGCCTTTCTCATCCAGCATCCGCGATCCGCGCCTCGGAGGCGGTTCACGCACGTTTGACTGTCACATTCGTTCGGTAGGTAGGATCCCGGGGAAGCATCCTCATCGATTGGTCGAAAGGTAACCCATCAAGTTCCAAATTTATCTGGCTCTAGAAAACATCAACGCCACTTCTTCACTTTCTCTTCCAGCTCAACAGGGTTAACATCACCTTCGCCGACTGCTACGTTCTAACGAAAGGCTTTCGTTTGCTTCGGGTTTAAAGTGCCGCAGGCTTTCAGAACGCCTTTTTAATTTGACAGAGCACGATTAATAATTGCTCTTATCTGCGCGTCACGGAAATCCTCCATTGAATTGAAAATAAATGTAAGATGACCACAAATTAATAAACTTACCAACAAAATGTAAAATCAAAAAACTATCCGCAACGAACGAAAAAATAACTTTTCTACCGATTATAGGCACCTTTTATCAAACGCACTGTTCCCCACTTCGGGCGCGCGTTGGAGACACTGTGCGCGCTCCGTTCGAAAATGTTCGTTAAAAGGCGGCTGCTGCGAGCCCCGAATCTTTCGATACCGGCCAGCGGCCTAACGTCAACAGGTTAGAACCTGTTTTCGATGTTTTTCTTTTTCCCGGCATGCACGGCCTTTTTTTCCTCTCCTCTCCTGCCGTGCTTCAGGTGTTGCCTGCTCGTCGGACTGCCGCGACGTGTGTTAAAGGCACGTTCCGGGGCATTTTTTTTTCTTTGCTTTTTTTATTCACTCCTGCTCATCACTATCACTGCAGCATCAAACGCCCTGGGCAGGGCAATCTTCATCCTCCATCGCGCCGGAGCGATCGGCAAATTTTGGACATTGTTTTTCTGCCATCCTAATTCGGCGAAACGCGGAAAGGCGGGCGGATTCGGTCGTCCGATACGTTGGAGTTTTTGTGCTTCGACAGAAAATCATATGTATGTGGCTCAATCCGGTCGCGGAGTGGAATCCTCTTCTCCACACGGCAACAAGGTTCAAGGTTATGCTATCGGCGGGGCGGGCCAATGTATGCGTGTATTGTTTGGTGTCCAATTTATTTCATTTCTTATTCATTGGCAAACATTTATTTTTGCTTCCTGGAAGCGTTTTTGAAAACTTTCGATTTTGCTTCAAAGCTTTGTTTTCGACACCAATTGTTTTTTTATTCTTTTACTTTTTTCACCAAAGAAAATGGTGTATGTAACTTTTATTTTACATTATCTATTAAAAGGTTATTATTATTCTACTTGTCCAAAAAAGAAAAATAATTGATAGTTTACTTCATGGATTGAATTTTTGTGAGCTGTAAGCTTTTGTAGTTTTTTTTTTAAACAAATAAGAAAGTTATTCTTATTATTTCGAAGATTAGTCAACATAGTTATTACTGCTACATATTCAGCTTGTAATTCCGATTTCTAGACTAGTCCTAAATTTGTGCCATATTTCACCATGTTATGTTAATTTAAAATATTGAGGCCGGTTTAATTTGCATAAATCATTGACGATGTAATATTCCCCTGCCCACCAATCACCCTGCCCGCACCACCGTTAAAAAGTTGATATGTAAAATAAAATCGAAAAAATATAAAACTTAATTAGACCCTCTCAGAATCGTATAATGATTAGTAAGGAAATGAAAAAAAACGATTAATTAAAATAGCCTTCCCCTTCATCGAGCGAACGAAAATTCATCATACACGTTCTAAAGCACCCGAAGAATAGATAATTGTAAGTATCTAGAATCAGGTCACTCTCACGCGTGCTGCAACAAGTGTTTGGCGCTGGTTTCATCATAATACGCCCCAAAGTCAAGGTTTCATCTGAGGTTAACATAAAAACGTTTTTAAGCAAAGCCCTCCATCATTTAGCAGTTCAAAAATCTTGACTAACGAGCAGACTTGGAGCATGCACGCTTGCGTCGTATAATGAGCCAAGCAACATAGCGTGCTGCTAAAGATAACGATATATACGAGGGTGGCAACCAAAGGCAAGCCGTGTGAAAAAGAGTGTTGACATGATCAATATCAATAGGCATATACAGAGGGACTGCTCAATTAACACTTCACACTGGCCAGAGATAAATCATTCATTTTTGTGAAGTTGCTTTCAAGCAATTAAAATAAGATTAGCATGTCAAATTTACTGAATAGTACGGATAGTTTGATATTAAAAAAATGTTGTAACTGATATCCATGTGAACTTAAAAGTGAATCGGATAGTTTGAAGTTATTTTTTTTTTTTGCCAGAACTTTTATGTTTTACTCTCAAACCGTGTTTTATTCCGAAAGTTTTATTATTTTGTTAAACATTTAATTGCATTAACAAAGGTAGTTATTGTTTTTATATTTGATTTATCAATAAAGAGAGACTCTAAATTTGTATGTGGAATGAACGAAAAGTTATTCAACTCATTTTGTGTGACAGTGCGATTTTACAATCCGTACAACATAAAAAATAAATATTATTTCAAAATCTCGTTCAATAATATCAAAACGAGCACTTTTCAAAATTTTCTAACTCGCTTTTTAATATAAAAAATATTCCTTCACTTTCTCTGCCGTTTTCAATATTTCCGAGCCTATTATTTCTGGGAGATGTGTAGTTCATCAAACTACTTTACGACATATTATGAAATTGCGTAAACACTAAAAATCGCTTCCAGGGCCAAAAAGCTTTTGTGATGAAGCTACTTTTCTTTATTTTATATACGAAAAAAAAATGTTTTGTGTGAGTGAAAATTTCCATGTCGAAAGTGTTCCAACACGTTTCGTCACAAAAAGGATGCATCGAAGAAAAAGCAAACACCCGATTTAAAACGGTAGCCTCCGACGGCTGCTCGAGTAGGTTGCTTTTAAGCTTTGCTTGCAAACCACCTTATTTTGTTTGCCCCTGTTTTGGTTCACTTTTGAGCGTGGATTGATTGAGTTACAAGACAGCTTTCCCCGGAAAACGACTGAACAGCCACGTTAAAAACCGTGTCGAAATGTTAATGTGAAAAGTTATTCCTTCATTTTTCCGAAAGGTACGGATATTTTGACATCGACCTGACCGTTGTTCCGACTAAGTCATCCATAGCCTCTACCTCCCTACGGTTTTTTACTTCCTTGTTTTGATTCCTTTATTTCGGCAAAATTACGGAAACTTCACTGGACTTCGAACGATGTTCAATAAAATGGAAACGCGCGGTACCCGTCCCGTTCCCAAACGTTCATTCAACGGTATCGACGGGAAATTCGACAAGCGAGGTGCTTTCGGAAGCTTTATTAACACAACAAAAAAAAAACGCAAGCCCGCTCCATCCTGTTTTGCCTTTAACATTCAAACGCCATTTATATAGGCTCGCCCAGACCGACGGCCAGTGTTCCACCTTCCTCCAGGAGAGGCGGAGGCCACGTTTTCCGAAAGACGTTGCAAAGTTCCGCTCTTGTGGCAACAATCAGCGTGATGATAACGATCCGTAAACTGCTGCGCCGGGGCAAAGGGCCTGAAAGGTGCCCGATTTGAGGAAGTTTTCGTCCTCGATTCCTCATCACTCTTCTTGCACACAAACCCCTCCATCGCTCGGGCGTCACGCGAAATGTGGGTGACACGCTACGAGATGGGGTGAAAAGTGGGCGCAAAATAAAACACAGCCGGAAATCATTTCCCTAGTAACGGCCAGCGCAATGGGACGGCACACAGGAAGGAATGGCGGTAGAATGGTGCGTTTTCACAACATGCCGAACGCTTGCACGTGGCTCGGAGCGGGACATCGTCTTACGCCAGCAGCTGCCGACAGTTTTGAAACGCTCGTCGGTTGCGTCAGAATGGGTTCAGTATCCATATTTCATTTCCTTGGCAAGTGCCTATTTATAAGATATATTAGAAGCTAGGAAAACCACAGGAAGAAACTGTCGCTGGTTTGTAGTATTCATTTTTTTTCTGAAATGCACAGTTGCTTGGCAATGTATCACTTGGCATGTAATTGGATGAAACACTGATACCAAGTGAGCTGCCTTTTGGTCGCCTTCAATCGGAGCTCAGATGACAAATTCAATTAAATGCACAGCACGTACGAAAACGAGGTAAAAGTTCGACACGGCCACAGTGCACTTCCTGGGAATGTCTCAACGTCAAGTCGTTCGCCGATAGGACTCTCCCGTACGGAACCCCCGGTGAATACAAACCTCATCCCGTATACTTACACGACTTGGTTTCGTTGTGGCCTTCGGGAGGGATCGCAAATGAACCGGAAAGCGTGCGTTTGTGATGTCACTTCATCTTTGAACACACGCGCGCTCGCAGGGAACCGTTTCGAGTACCGTCGGCTCCGGGGACTGCTGGTGTTGGTGCTGCCGCCGTTGGTTTTTCTCACGTCTCACGGTGCCTGCGGTAGGTTACTGAGATTAATTTTTCTTTTTTTCGTCGGCTCGTCTCGTTTGGTTTTTGTTTTGCTCTCGCGTTTTCCCGTCGAAAGTAATCGAAAGGATACCGAACGAAGGCGAGATCGCGAGCTCAGCGTTTACGTCCTACGTGGACAGGGAGGAATGGAATCTAGCGGGGGAAAAGGGGGGTTTCCAAACAGTGGGAGAGATTATTTTTCCCGGCTCTGTTTGGCTTCCAGTTCGCCTGCGAGGGGGATTCTTTTTTGTTGTATTCTTTAATGACGTTCCTTTCGAGATTCAGATATGCTCAATTGAGTTCAGAAATTGTACTCCGTTGGAAATGAAAGCAAGCGATGGGAAATTCTGGCAAGACTAGCTTTTTAGAAGAAAAACGTAACTTTTAGGAGACGTATTAGGTTCAGGGACGAATCACAATCTATTTTTTTTCAGAAACAGCAACAGCAGCTGATAAAACCCCAACATGCTTTTGCAACACGTGTCCAACGTCGGCAGCACATGAGACCAATTTTAACCAGTTAACAAAACACACCACAAATTGTTCACTTTCCGCGTTGGCGGCAATCTTGCACACACGATCTCTCAAGTTATCGCAACGAGGGAGGCCATTTATGTTCCATTTCCTGACTGTATCATGCTGCCTTTCTCTTGACCATTGGACGTCCCAAAAACACTGCCGAACGCCGGCTCACAAACCACAATAACTACTACACTTACTTATCCCCGGTACGCACTTACAGCCCACACTAACGCCCCGGATGGACGCGAAAGGGTTGACCGTAGGCAAACGCCAAACCCCCGGGTGGCCAACCTGTCCCTCTGGCTGGTGGAGCGTTTTCCTTTCCGGCGCCCTTCGATGCCTTTTTCGATCGACAGGGAGGAAAAAAGGGTGAGCCCACGGCCTTACTGCGACGAGATCTAGTCTCGTACTGCCACTGGTGGCCCGCGGAAAACCGTTCCAACACTGCACTCGTTCGCTAGAAACTGGCCGACGGGAGCAGCATCCGGTTTCGAAGTCGAGCACGAAATCCCGAAGCGGTCGGCCTTTCGTTCGGCTCCGTCCGAGCGTCACGCTGGTTGTCCCTTTCGAGGCGCTACGGGATCGGCGGGAAAACTGACGGCATTTTCGGGTGGAAGTGTTCTCGTTTGCTCTCCCTTTCTTTGCGTCCCAAAACGGACGCAGTATCACACATCAAGTGCAGAAGTATTTTTTCACACTTTTTATTGCGTTTTCCAAGGAACGGACCACTTGCCGACGCTTTCCTTCGCGACCTGCGTATCGTGCGTCCCACTCGGATTCCTTTGGGCGGAAATGAAAGAACCGTTTCAATTCACCCTCTCCGGCCAGCACACCTCCACCCCCGGCCTGCCGTCACGGTTTCACCCCAGAATGGGTTGGAAATCTTCGGGTTTCGAGCTGTGTTCGTGTGCTACCGGAGCAGATGGAAGAAAATTGAAAAGAAAAGTAAATGACTTCTTGGGTTTATCCTTAGCCGCTGCAAACCCCCTTGGAACGGGACGGTGGAAGGTGAAAATGAACGAGGAAAGGCATCCGCCCGCATAAGCGCAACAGGGCGAACACATTCCGACCGACGCAAGACGTTGGGTGGGAAAAATGAAAGAAAAACGATTACAGAACAATTCCAACAAGTGGCAGTAGCGTCCCGTTTCCATTTCCGCTCCGGGACTTGTCTTGCAAGACGCTCCGGGTAACGGTCGGGCAGCGGTGAGGCAGATGAGCCGGGTGGGCAGAAGATTCAGGATCCATTCGTGCTGAAGTCCGTCCACGGCAGGTTCCATCGATTCTGACCGATTCCGATACCCGGTAGTCGTCGTTGTTGTCGTCGTCGTCGGCGTCCTCGTCGTTATCGTCTTCCAGCCCGTTTATCGTAAATTGGAGAAATGTGATGAAAATTTATGTGCGTACATTTCGTCCGGAATTCACCGTTCGGAAAAGCGAACCGACGTCCCGAGAGGGAAAAGGAAGTCAATCGAATAATGGTAGCGGTGGTTTTCCCCATTGGTCGCCACCCAGTGGTTCCGTTTCCGTTGCAAAAGTCTCCGCTGGATGCTGTCCGGATGGGGGAGGACGGGAGAAAAATCATGCGGGATTCTTTGTATCCCTCCTTGGTGGGTGGGAAGGTGGTTTACTGTTCGCCCTTTTAGGGAGATCAATCTGCCTGCTTGGGTGCAGGGTTCTGCGGGTAGCTTCACTGCCCATGAAATTCAAATTACAACAATATGATATCAGTTACTCACTTACCGCAATTTGCATAACAGATTTATCGCCATCGCTACACTCGGCACTGTTTCGTCCTGCACTGGTTGAGGCGCTGAATTTGACCATGAAGGCCAACAGTTAATCAACAAGTGTCCGCTTCAAAAGGGATACTGACCGTAATCTTGTCCTGCAGTCGAGTAGTTCTGGTTCGTGATTCACTGTTGGTTCTATTTTCAATCGTTCATCGAGCTAGTTATCTTATTCTTCCCTTCTTTCTGCTATTTTAGAAATTATTCAAGACAACGGCAGCTGTACAAACTTACACAAACCCACACCGACAATCAACATTTAATCTACTGAGCACAAGAACACATTTTCACAATTTTAAGATTATTATAGACTACCATTTATTACACTTATCGTCTCGCTCGCTCTTTGTATGCCATTTTTGGGTTTTTAATCCTTCCTCTGATTTTTTCGAATTTTGCATTATAAGAATAAAAGCTCTACAAACATAATTTTAAGTCGCTTTTGAAAAACTCTAATTCTAAACTGTATTGAAAGTTTTAAATTAATTTGACTTAAATTAAATTCAAAAATTTTAATAAGAAGTGATTTTATTTACTTTTCGATAGAAATTGTTTGTACTGTGCCAAGAGTTTTTGGAAAATTTAAAAAATGAAAAAATCATCAAAAGTACAAATTTTAAAAATTGCATTATAATAACTGAGTAAATCGAAAAACAGTAGTAGTAAATCGCTGACAAAAATGATTAAATATAATCTTATCGTGGATATCAAATCGGGTTAGGTGAGCTGAACATGGGAAATTTTCTATTTAATTCAATTCTCTGTTCTTGGTAGGGTCTTAAACCAATACGATAAGGAATACGTTTCAACGCTATTTGATCATGGATTCTAACTAAATACTAATAAATACCAACAAATAAATTCATCGTTTAAGCCATTATACAAATTCCCAAGCTCTATATGGCGAACTAGGAACACATTTGCATAGGTTCCTATAATTGTACAGCAGCCACCAAGACCATTGGACTATAAAACCGTCTCTAAAACATAAAAGCAAACGAGCAAAATTACAGCCCTCATCCGTGTACCGCCGCCGTACGCTTTTCTTTATCCACCCACCGCCATGACAACAGTTCCCTCGGGCATCCCGATCGATGATTACTTCATGCGTTGCATTCGAACCGGGGCACGGGCGGAAATGAGCAGACACGGCCACCGGCGGACGGGGCAGTTGAATTCAAATCCTGGCGCCATCATCAAGTGCCACTCGGAGCTGTCAGCAGCACATTCTAGTCGACTCCGACTCCTACTACCCGGGCTAACGCCGTTGCGTCACAAGGTCCTATCAAGCCAGCGTGACGTGTGTTACCGGGAGGGCGCAAATTCAATCAATACCGATTTAATTGACTCAATGCGCAGTCGATTTCATTCCCGCTGAAATACCCAAGATCTGGGTTCTGCATTATTTTACCACACGGCTTTTAGCTTCGAAACTAACGTGCGAAACTTTACCACGCAGTGCTTCCGTTTTCTCGACCCATCGGCGGATATCGAGAGCGTGCTAAACTCGCTGGACATGTTGCGGTCTAGTCGTTTAATTAGTCGACTGATAGATTACTCCATTAGCTTCAAATGCACCTTCGGCAAACGGGTGTAGCATGTCGGCATTTATCTTTAACAGATTGTGGTTTTAATTCCCACTACCGACGAAAGGAGAGTAATTGAACACTCCATATATTCACACAGGTTGCGGCTTCATCATTCAAACCGGTGTTTCTAATTGATTTTATCGTGCTTTAAATACAAGCACAATTTATCAAAGACATTTAACAGACAGGTCGGGTCAAAGCTGTTTTTTGCTCCGCCATTGTTGTGACAGTTGGTTAAAAAAATGTTTTTAAAAATTCCAGCTTACTTGTGGGAGATCTCCGCCAAAATCTTCGCGAAATAGGTAGTTGGTAATTGTAGATCACAGTATCCATGGTCTTGCGGATAGAAACTGCTCTTCTGTGTGAAATCATGGGATATGGATCCTTTTGCTCGCTGTGATTGCCGAAATTAAGTGTGTTGGTCTGCTTTATACCCAGTCTTCCTCCAGAACATATTTCGAACGCCTCAACTCTTTGTTCTTTTGATGAAACATACCAAATTTGCAGTTTTACCCCACTTTCTTCGCTGTTCGTGAGTAGTAAACAAAATTTTAACCAACTGTCAAAAATTTTCCCACGGTTTTCGGCTCGTTACATGGTATGCTGCGACCTGTCTGTTAATTGTCTTTGACAATTTATATGCCTGAGTAAGCCATTTTATTCGACCCGGCAAATAGATGAGAAGCGAGAAGCAGACTTTGAAAATTTTTTGAAAGAATGTTGCTTGCGTTTTTTCTTTTGCCAGGCAAGAGAATAAACCTTCTGTTAAACTGACCCTTAAGATTGAGGATAGTGTTAAGTAAAACATTTCTTTCCTTCCAACGAGCTGAAGATTCGTCCCTTCTAAGAAAAAAAAAAACAGAAAGGTACACCAGTTGCTGTCCGAAAGAAAGTTGCCGAAAAAGAAAAAGTTTCCGCTCCTTTGCGCTCCGCATTTCACGCTGTAGCGGTATGAACCAACATTAAGTATCGACTTTTGCACGTTTACACCGCGTGATCTACCATCAATCAAGCTAATCAGGTGTTGAGGATCCACCGTTTACCGGTTGTCAACCTTGTGTTTTGGCACCATCAGCAATTCCTTCGCCCACCGCAGCCGAGAAAAAGCGAGGAACCTGACGGTTTCCCTTCCGGGAAAAATGGCCGCTCCCCGAGAACGTGTCCCATGGCCCAGTGAAAATGGTTCTGCATGACAATTTGAAGAGCAGAAAAACATCCGTTGTAAGCACAATTTTATCACGAAGGTATTTTAACATTTATATTGTGTTAAAACTGACTCATCAGACCCGGAAGGAAACGTCTCTAATGTTTTTGATTTTTTCCATAGCGAATTGATTGTCGCATAAACCGGAAACTCTTTTTGTGTTTTGAATCTTAGTTTGTTTTGTTCGTTTTACATTTTTTCTCTACCACTGCCCGAATGTGTTACACGGTTATTGAATTCACCAGACACTCCGCCGATTGTGATAGCGTAATTCAATCATCCAAACACTTTATTGCACGTTTCCGGAGTGCCGATTGTTACACGCTTTTTTATTTTTTTCTATAAATACGAGAGCATTTTGTTCGGCGGTTTCATATTCCTCCTATACACCGATTTCCAATCCATTTCCCGTGTGAGTAGGAGGGCAAACTCAAAGGTCGTCCTGTCTATCGAATCGCAGTGCATGTCACCTCCATATTAAACTGTCGATAACCGGATGGGGATGTAAGATGGTGAACTTTATATGATTATATTAAAAAAACTCCCACCATCCATATCTATACACACGCACACATGTACACTGAACACACAAGAACTGAACTGCCTTCTGCTAAATTAGCTTCCTATTCAGACGTCATCAGCAATGGTAAGATTTTCTTGAACGAATCAAACCACTTGAACGTACGAAGCGTGGAAATTCAATCCCAATGCGCGCTGGATCTGATGGGCAAAATGTGCTTTTTTTCAAATTTTCTGTATGTCTAATTTATGTCCACGGTGGTGCAAAGAAAGGCAAATCTTGGAAGCAAGAAGAATGAAAATATTCCACAAATGTATAAGGATATCTCGCACGAACCACGGTTTTATTGTGTGCATTATTTTAAATTTGTATCATGTTTAATTGCTAGTTTACTTGCATAAAGACCAGAATGTTGCCGGATGGGATCTAGTCTTTGCTCGAATTATGCACACCGAGTTAATCACCTTTGCCGACAAACACTTCGAAGACAAAAACCACCAAACTCACGGCGACTCCCAGCACAATGATGTAGAACGAGGTCTGCATGTCGATAAGGGTGAGCTTCCGGAGGGTTTGCTCGGCTTGGCGTTCGCGCATCTGACGCAACCGACTCCGTAAGGTCAGCGCATCCTCGGTGTCGCCGTACCACTTCATGCAGAGACCGGACTCGACGAACCGCAGGATGGCGTCATTAAACAACGGCGCAAAGGGCCACCCCTTCCGGACGATGTACGCCAGCGAGTACACCCGGGGGCACTCCTCGATGACGTGCAGCATCGGTTGACCATCGGCCCGGATGTACTCGGTGTTGATGATCAGATGCACGTCCGAGCGTCGCTCGATGCAGCAGATATTTCGTTGGAACGCGGCCTGATGTCGCGCCGAGTCGTTGAGAATCTGCAGCTTACCCTTGAGCGAGCGGTAGAGGGCGCTCGATGTGTCGTTACCGAAGATGTCCAGCAGGGAGCGGGACGACGTCCCAATCGGAAACCCCGACCGGTCCAACATTTCCAGCGTGTTGATGTCCTTGTAGTAGGACTTGGTGCTAAAGGCTGTCGTAAGAGTACCCTACGAGATAATTCGGTGGAGCCCAGGGAGAGATTAACTCTTTGGAGTGGGGCTAAGTGTCACTGGGAGTCACGTACCTGAAACGTTCCGGATATGATGACGTTCGCGACGAGAAAGGCCAACAGCAGCAAACGTTCGATAGCTCGCACGGGCAGATGGGTCGAGCTGGCACCCAGCAACACCATCCACAGCTCGATCGACAGTGTGGTACACTTGGCCCGATCGCCCCGCCTCAGATGGTCGCCGTAGCGTTGCACCTTACGCAGGGCCCAACGGCGCAACCCGTACCATCCGTAACCGCCGGCGAACCCGATCACCACAAACGTGGCCCAAACGTACGGATGGAAGCACAGGAAGATCGCCAACCATTGCGGAATCTCCAGCGATTTCGGCGACAGCACGCACAGCTGGTCGGAGTAGATCGGTTGCAGGAACTCGGTCGCATTCGTGTCGTAGTACTTCATGAAGCGCACGTTGAACGATATGTCCGTACGGTACTCGAGCAGGTCGCCCAGCGAACCGACGAAGGTGTCATTCGCCAACCGGTAGCCGTACTCTAGCCCGTCGGAAGCATCCATCGTTTCGGCGGTAAAGTTAAGGGCCACCGCTAAGTTCCCGAGCAGCATTCCATCCAACCCACTCGAACCGTTGGCTGCCAGGGCGGACTGGCGGACGTACGGAACGTTGCGGTACGATTCTGGCAGGTTGTTCCACGAGAGTAAGGTCGGATTCCGCTGGAACACGGTGCATCGTATCGGCATGCCGTTAAACACGCTCAGTTTGTCGCGAGAGATTGGAAAACTAGCTGCCTCAGCGAGCACCTTCAACTCCACTAGCTGATCATTGATATCCGTGTGGAAAGGATTCAGCACGAACAGATTCTGCAAAACGGCAGTTACGAAAGGTGTTCACCATCAGTCCTGAACAGACGGATTTTGGAGAATTTCAAATACTTTTTGGAAGAAGCCTTAGGAACTTTATGTCCCTTACCCTTCGAACCAAAGTAGCGTGCCTGGTAATACTTACCACGGTGCCGGAACCCTCCTCCCAAAGCTGAGTCCCGATCGATACCATTAGGTTCAAGATCGAATTGTACCGCCACAGCCAGGAAACGGCTGGTCGAAGGTCTTCCATCGACACCTGCTCCTGCTCGACGAGAATAAGATAATTCCCATGCACGTAGCGCTCGCGGGCATGAAGCGGATGTAGATCCTCGCAGTAGCGGCGGAACTGTCTCACCGAGGCGAATATTAGTACCACCCCAATCTCACTATGTTGCGGGAGCATGAAAAGGTTCGCGCCAGAGCTTGCTACTCCGGCAGTTGTTACATTCTCCTGACGATGGTCGTCATCCATCCAAACTTCCAGCTCTTCCGGGTGAACTTTTAGCACGTGGCTAAAGGTAAGCAGCGGTCGCCTGATTGCAGCAAACACTGGCATTACGAATAGACGCGGTTCTCAAACGGGACACAACCACAACCCCTTCAGCCTTCAGTCAATACTTACGTTCATGCGGTGGTTCCTCGTGCGCTCCGTAGCTGCCAAAAAGTATCACCCGTGCACTCTGGAAGTAACGAGATAGGAGGCCTCGCACCGCCTGCCCGAATATGGCCTTTGGTGGAGATACACTTTCGAGGATTCGATCCGTAGCACCAGACGCACCGTACCATATATGAATTAGCGTAACGATGAAGGCATAGCCTTTTAGTAACATTTTCCTCCTAAACTCCAAGAGCTCCAAGGACCACGAATGGCGCACGGTTGTCGCTAGCCTACGAACAAACCGATCTGATGCCAACTGGCGTCAGGCCAAACATCGAAAGGATAGAAGGCTTTCTGATTGACACATGGCACGGTAACGGTGCCCTCCGGGGTAGTTCTTCATCCTTGCGTGAAGTGATTGTTTCTCATTAGGAAACAAGTAAATAATTCACAATTGATAAATAGGAAGTCGTTTTTCATGTGCATATTCTCGTATTGGTGGTGGTTATTTTAATGTTTTCCTTTTCCTTACCCACACAGGAAGGCATTTCTCTATTATTCATCGTGGACTAATATTTTGGTCAAATTTTGGTTTTATGTTGTGGACAGGAACGGAATGTTTTTTTATCCTGTTTCGCATATTGTGACCAGTAGAACTGGTGTTCGATGCAACAGGGATTGACCAAATTTTTTTACTCCAAATTGACTATCTGTTACACATATCCCCACACAGTTTTGCATGAATAACAACTAAGGTGAAATTTGATTTGTTACATTGATCGGTACCAAGTTACGTAGTATATATCGTCAAAAAAAAACAACAAAAGTCGTCGCAGTAAAACTAATCTTGTTTCCAAACAATCAAATATGTTTAAAAACACATGACCATATACTCTCAAAAAACGTACAAAAACTCATAATACTGCTAGTTTATTAACCAAACACAAAGACATTTTCTTTATGTTTTTAAATCCAAAATACGGCAACCAGAGTTATTTACACACTTTAGAAATGATTCAAAAGGTTTGTTGGGATTCTGCTTTCCATTGTGACCCGTAACGATCTGAAAACAAAAAAAAAGCAAATCAATAGAATGTGTCCAATGTCCTAAAGATGTTCCGCGTAGGCACAATAAATTTAAAAAATAACACTCAAGTGGGATTAGAAGGACAAGAAAATACCGGGACGAACTAAAAAGCTTTGACCAAAAGTTAAACAAACTCGAGTGGCTTTAATAAGTACCCTTAACTTTGTATTCTCCTACTCTATTTTTATTTTTGTTTTTAGGGTTGATGATTAGTACAATCGGTCCCTATTTTAACATGGCCTATTTTAACCGTGGCATGTTGAACGAAAATTTATAATCAATTCTTATGTAATCGTAATAGATCGGTTTAGTATAAAATTGTTCTTTCAATAGGGATTGAATAACAAAAGTGTTTTTTATTCTACATCCAAAAACCGTCGTCCTTTCTTTTCCTATCGTATTGTATCTTAAAGATCAAAGTAAAACTTACCTATCTAATAGCCAACATTTAAAAAAAATTTAAATTATCCAAAATAATTCCAAGCATGTCCAGTTTTTTATTCAATCTCCAATAGGAAAGAATCTTCAATGCAGTATAGTAAATGCGATATGCGATACAATTAACGGTTAACGAATTCTCATGCGTTCAAACTAAAAATTTTACGTTGTGAAAAATGAAAATTGGTTGATAAATAAACTCGAAAATGTCTGTTAAGCGCACAACTTGCTTGCTGCTTCAGTCTGAAATACCCAA